>NW_007160316.1:73179-160419 GCF_000164805.1 Carlito syrichta | reverse complement strand
CACACAAAGACCAACTCCACCAGACCCCACAGGAAAGCTCTTAGGATGCTAGAAAACAATCCAGACTGCTGTTTGAAAAGCTCTGCTCTAGGGGCATTTGAGGCCAATTCTGTCACATGTACACACTCAGTGAGTGCACAGATTCTCTAGAGCACACTCAACCACACAGGCACGTGGGAGTCAGGCAATGCCATGGTGAGGCCATCATCTCACTGTCCCTCAAGCCTTCCTGAATTAATCCATGTCCTCTCAGTTTCTCAGTTGCAACATAAAGACAAACACTGCGCAGATGAGAAGCTTACAGAAACACCTTGATCTGAATGGAAAAACATCCACTTGCCCTTGTGAGAGGCTTCCACAGCCTGCTGTGTTCACATCTCAGGATACTCCTGGCACCTATGTTCAGTGGCCTGGGTCCTCTCCACCTAGCCTGCAGCCCTGATGGTGACTGTGTCTCTCTTCTTCTCTATACCCCTCACCCGGGGCATAAGGCACAGCAGGCAGTGAGCAAAGCTTGATAAGGACACAGACGGATACACACAAGAAGGAAGAGCGAGATCACACCGTACCTGAGCCGTCCCCATAATGGCCGGGCTGGGTGCAGGCAGAGGTCTCACCAGCAGAGTGGGCCGCGCAGGGCTATGGCTGGGCCTCGGGTGGCAGGGAAGCCTAAGGCAGGGAATGGATAGAAATGGGGAAAATGATAAAAAGGGTAAATAACCTCCCCATGGGAGAAAAAAAAACATGCATGGAATGTATATTTAAAAAACAAAACTAAACAATAATTAAATTCATCGAAAATGGCAATACAGCAAGAACTAAGCAGGCATAGAGAGAAATTGTACATAAAATCACATCAGGTATTTAAAAATGAGACCAGGGAATAGCATACTGTATAAGTGGATACAATACTTATGACCATGAAAAATCATATTTCAATTCTAAAGGAGGGTCTCAAACGATAATAGGCTTAATAATTTCAAAATAGGCCAGGATCAGTGGCTCAGCCTGCCATCCCAGCATTTTGGGAGGCTGAGGCAAGTGGATTGCCTAAGCCCACGGGTGCGAGACCAGCCCAGGCAATTTGGCGAAACCTCATCTCTACAACAAATAAAAAATTAACCAGGCGTGGTAGTACGTGCCTATAGTTTCGATTACTTGGAAGGCTGAGGTGGAAGGATTGCTGTAACCCAGCAGATCGACGCTGGGGTGGCCGTGAGTGTGCCACTGCACTCCAACCTGGGTGACAGAATGAGACTCCAACTTAAATAATAATAATAAAAATAATTTCAAAATGTTAAACCAGAGAGAAATAATAAAGCCATACTTTAAATAAAGAATTATGATAATTCCTTATATAACTTGATAATAAAAACAGTATTTGTGAGCTGAGACTGGTTCTGCAAAGAAAAAACCAAACAGATTCCAAGAAATAAAAGAGCAATACCAGAGAATAGCAATTGATCATTTTCTTCCCAGGAAATAAAAGTGCTATATACCTATATAAAATTTAGTGTAGCTTAAAAAAAAAGAGGTGCTAATACATATATTTTGATAAGTTATACAATTCTCTGCTCTTTTTTTATTGCATACTAATACGTGAAATTATTATTGCCCTCCAGAAATGAATCAGATGAAAATAGGAACATTCGTTTTTGAGGAAACTTGTTTACAAAGTCACACTGGAAAAACACATCACTCTTTTTTTCTTACTGAGTTGGTATAATCGCAGAACATGCTCCTTATGTGGCCCTTAAACACTATGATCACATTACATTAACTTTCCCATAGGCCAAGTGTGCTTCATATGGCACACTATCTGCTGAAAATTTTGTCTTGTCACCAAAATTTCTGACTGACCATCAGTCTGATGACAGGTTACTCAATGCCATGTAATTACTTTCAAGTATGCAATCCTAGTCGGGTAAGAGAATGAGATGCTTTTTACTGCAGCAAGCACATTTGGGAAACAGTCATTATAAAATGATATGCAAACTGAAAGTCAGACACTGGGTTCCTATAGCTAGTTCACGCACATCTTGTGACTGTTGATGTGAATTGTATGCTGAATTCCAGGCATTTACTTGAAAACTCTCTACCTTTCTAGACCTGACCTTCTGCTCTTCCACGAGCTTTACCCACTTACCATATTGACATTTCTGTATATCAGTTTATACAGAACTACTGAACCTTTTTTTCTTGCATTGAAGAATAACAATTAACCCTATAAATCTCTTACTGTTGGGCATTTGGGTTGTTTCCAATATTCCTAGTTGCTAAGAATTCTGAACACTCATAAGCGGACCCTGAACATTTACCATAATATTATAAGAAAGAGATTGGCCGTAGAAACTGCCAGAAACTGCCAGGAGAGGTGGGGGGGGGCACATGACATCAATAAGGGTAACTGATCTCAAACCAGGCAAAGTGGGGACCAAAGGGAGGCCCAAACTTTACCTGTATGATGACCACTTGTATGCCTAATCTTGAATTGTACCCCAATCTTCAAAATCAAAACCATTTTTAAAAGAATTCTGAACACATTTCTGTATGCTTCTCATTATGTGAGCTTATGCAGCATAGATTTCTAGAAGTCGAATTACTGAGTCAAAGGATATGCAAATTATTAGCCCCAAATGCTGCCAAAACATTGGTCTCAATTTATATTGCCACATGTCATCAATCTCTTTGCTTTTGCCTCTAGGGGAAACAAAGTTTCTCACTGTTTCCGTGGAATTAGAGATCTTCTTATATGGTTATTGAGCAAATGAGCTTCTGGGTAAACAGCCTGTTTCCTCAGTGTTTTATTTCGGGGAATACATTTTTAATTACATTACTTTCTAGGGTAAAGTCAGACCATCTATCTATTCTATCAGCTGCAAATGTTTTATTTCAGTCTGTCTTTCATCTGTTAACTTCATTAATGGTGTTTTTCAACAGTTTAGAAGGGTTTAATATTTAGTGTCCAAATCTATCAATTTCTCCCATAATAGTTTCTGTGATTTAAAAGATCTTCCCAATTCTACAATTTAAAAAAATATTTTTTAGAACTTCTGTAATTATTTTTAATGATTACATATTTAATGTGTTTGAAACTTTTTTGAGCAGTGAGGAGGAAATTAATTTTATTTTTTCTCCAAAGGATAACAAATCATCCCAACAAATTTACTGAATAATCTATATTTTCCTCCAGTAACTTGAAAATGCCACCCATGAGATTTTACTCTGCATGTTCGTTTATCTCCTGTAGCATTAGTACATTTCTCCTAGTAGACCAGAACCCCCACAATTCAGATTTTCTTTAAAATTCTTTATTGAATCACCCTGTGTTCTTGTAGGTTAACTTTATTACCTCTTAGTCAACTCCCCTCTTCCCACCTTCATGCTGCTGCAAACAGGACAGGATTCTGATGGAAATTATAATACACACACACACACGGAGTGAAGTGACATGTTTTCGTTTTCATGCTGTTTGCCACGTAAGTGTCTCTCTACACCAAGTACTTAGTAATATTTTGTATCCCTTTTATTTCCTATAAATCTTATGCTTTCTGTTTCATTCCAAGGCATTTTGTGAGGTTTGTTTCTTCTCAGAATGGGGCCTATTTTTCAATTACTTTGTCATATGTAACACAGTTAGTGATTTTTATTTACTAATCTTATATTTGTTCTACATGCTCAACATTACAAATTATCTAATAGATTTTGTAGTTGCTACCATTTTGATTGAAAATAAGTCTCTTGATGTCAAATACCTTATCTCATATTTTCCCAATATATTAATTAAAGACTTCAGAATAATATGGAATAATAGTAATAATTTCGGCACTGCTGTTTTGTTCCATATTTTAGTATTTTCTCAATTACTCATGCTTGTTATTGAGTTTCTGATTACTTCTTTATCATGTCAGGGAAGTATCCTGCCATGACTCTGCCCCTTAGAATTTTGTCAAAAATGGCCATTATATTGGTTAAAGTTCCTACAGTATCTATTAACAAATATGATTACATTTTTATCTTTTAGTATGCTCATCCTATACATTACTACATAGAAATACTATTACTGAAATAATATTGCATTTATGAAGCAAAGTTTATGCTCATATTTAACATTTAACTAGATTTAGTTTGCTAATATTTTGGTTAGACAATTCATACCTATATTTTTAAGTGAGATCAGAACTTTTCTGCCATATTTATTAAGTTTCAGAATCAGTCATTATCTGAGAGCAATGTTCATTAGTCTGCAATAGTTTAGGCAACAGTGACATCTTTTTTTTTTGAGTTGGAGTCTCACTCTGTTGCCCAGACTGGAGTGCAATGGCCACTCTCGGCCACCACAGCCTCAGCCACTCTCGACCACCACAGCCTTGACCTCCTGGGCTCTGGCGATCATTCCACCTCAGCCCTCCGAGTAGCTGGAATTACAGGCGTGCGCTACCACACCCGGCTAATTTTTTGATTTTATTGTAGAGATGAGGTCTCGCCTGCCTGGGCAGGTCTCGAACCCATGGGCTCAGGCAATCGACTCACCTCAGCCTCCCAAGGGCACGGGATTACAGGCTGAGCCACTGAGCCCAGCTGACATCTTTTATAAAGATGAATCTATGAACCTTTTTAATTTTTCCATGGTTACATCTCCATTATATTTTTCTAACTGTTGTTGAATCACATTATATCATTTATATTCACCAAGAAAGCCAACCATTTAATCTTGATTTTCAAATTTCTCACAAAAATTTCTATGGCTTATCTTACGTTTCTTCTAAATTTATTATCTGTGATTCTATCACATTTTTCATTCCTAACTGTATATTTTTGAATTTTCTCTTCATTTTCTTTATAAATCCACCCACAAGTTTGTCTATTCTCAGCACATTTTGTGCATGTTCTTTTAAACAGCAGAGAACTCAGTGCTGTATGAAATATGAGAATCCTTGTTTTTAATGTATGAGTTTCACCCATTCACGTTTATTGTGATTACTGATAAACTGGGACTTATTTTGTCCCAATGTTTCATTTTTTTTTTACTTTATCATGGTTTTTCTTTGTCCTTTTTCCTTCTTTACTAGTTTATATAGATAAGATCTTCACCCCCTCCACTTTTTCTGTGCCTATACATTTTACTTCTACCTTTAAAGTCTTAATGTTTGCAATTACATATGTGTATTTACTGCAAAGTCAATAACTAATCAGTATTTCTAGCAGCCTCTTGAATAAAAGAAGAACATCAGCACACATTCCCTTTCCCCCAAGCTCACATTCCCCTATCACCACCCTGATCTGATATTGTCACATAGTGTATCAGGGACAGTTTCTTATTAAACAAAGGAAAAATACATAGCTTATTCTAAATTAATACCTAATCTATAATCCATTTCTACTTTCTTTCCAAGTTGCTTAGGATTTTGACTTTACTCTGGATACTGTGAAATTTTACAATAATGTAACAGACATGAGAGTTGTTTGTCCTTATTTATGCTTAGCAGGTGATATAATTTATCAATCTAAAAGCATTTTTCCTCGATCTGGGAATTATCAGTCATTTAATCTAAAATATTGATTTACCACTGCTATGGTCTGAAAGTATCCCCCAAAATTCATATGCTAAAACTTAATAGCCAAGGTGATAGATAGAGGTAGGACCTTTAAAAGGTGACTAAGCCATGAGGGCAGAACCCCCATGAATGGGATTAAGGTCATTATAAAAAAGCTTGAGGGAGTTCTCTTCTGTTTTTCCACCATGTGAGAATACAGCATCCTTCCCTCCAGAGGACACAGCATCAAGGTCTCATCTGGGAAGCAGACAGCAGCCCTCACCAGACTCTGAAATGCCTTGATCTTGGACTTCTCAGTCTCCAGAACTATGAGAAATAATTTTTTTTATTTTTCAGATCCACCCACTGCATACATTAATTGTGCTTTTACATATTCTCTTTTTTTGTGCTTAACATTAGGAAATTTCTTTAACTTAATCTTCTAGTTCATTATATTTTTCTTCAGTTATATCTGATCTATGATTATCTACTGAGTTTTCATTTCAAGGACTAAAATTTTTACAATATCTCTAATTGGTCCTTTTCCATAACTACTTATTCTTGTTTTATAGGTGCTCCACATAGTATAATGGTTTTAAAAAATGGGATCTAAATCAGGGTTTGAATCCAGGATCCAGTGCTTATTAGTAATACATCCTCAGAACTTAAGATACATAAAGTCTCTATGCCTGATTCTTACTTTATAAGTGAAGACAACATTTACCTGATAGACTAGTTGTAAGAATTAAATAAATTATTCATGTAAAGTATTCAGAACATCAACTGGAATGTTTTAAGAACTCAACCAATGTGACAGATATGGGCTTTAGAGCCAAATGTGTGCATTCAAATCTTATGCTATATACTACCTTAGGCAAGGCACCTAGTTCAATTCTACAAACTCAGATGTTAGTAATGTCCCTTCTACTTTTCACTGTCTCTATTAATTTTGAGGAGGGAAATAAACTAAGTTCTGGTTCTAAAATTCTTCCTTTTCATGGCATCCTGCTCTTATTTTATAGATGAAAATTGAAATATCCCTTCAAAGACAGTTAGATCTTTTTCTGAGTTTTCTTCTGGTTTCTCCTTTAATCTTGTTTTTTATAGGAGGCCACTATTGATAATTCAAATTTAGTATGTTTTTTCCTTAGATGTCCTATTTCTTTTACCATCTACTCATCCTCATCACTACACATTCAGAGCAGACGTGAGTACTGCTTCTGGGATCCCAGAATGTTAGCAGGTAGGAAGTTGTTGCATAGATGGCAGGCATCTATTTCACTCTTGATCTGCCAGGAAAACATGGAGCCTCAATCGATCATTAGGATATCTATGAGATAACAGATTCTTAGGCTCTTCTGGAAATTCAGAGATGGGGAAAAAGAGAAATTGCCACTCCCTTTTTATGCAAGAGGCAAAATGCTTAGTAGAGCAGGCCCCTTGAGGAGGGGTCAATCAGCAGTATCTGTGAGCTTTAACCTCCTTTGAGGTACACTGTGTATTTATTCCTCAGTTTTGAAAATAATAGGTTTTAATACCTCACACACACTCTCTATTTATTCCTCAGTTTTGAAAATAATAGGTTTTAATACCTCTCTCTCTCTCTCTCTCTCTCTCTCTCTCTCTCTCTCTCCCTCTCTCTCTCTCTCTCTCTCTCTCTCTCTCTCTCTTCAAAAGTGCCAAGAAGAGCATTCATGTTTATATTTCATGCAGGGTCTTTTTCTCGAATAAAAAGATACAAGATGATGTTATAGGAATCTACTACAAATCCCAAAATAAAATTTTCCCAATGAAAAAATACATATAAATATATAGTTTATGATATCCACAAATACTTTCATCAATAATCCAAACATGTCTTGGCTTATTCTTTTTTACCTATTAAAGAGGACTATATGCTTGAGTCCAGGCATTCAAGACAAGCCTGGGCAACATAATGAGACCTCACTTCTACCAAAAAAAAAAAAAAAATCAGATAATTAGCCAGGCAAAGTGGCACATAACCCTAGTCCCAGCTACTCAGGAGGCTGAGGTGGAAGGACTGCCTGAGCCTAGAAGTTAAAGACTGTGGTGAGCCATGATCATGCCACCTCACTTCAGCCTGGGTATACATAAATCACTAGGCTATCTATGAGATAACAGAAACTAAAAATCATAATTTGTTTTTTCTTCTGACACTTTAATAAGATGAGAAAATGCAAATTCTTTTTTTGGGGGGGGGGGGTTGGAGTCTCACTCTATCACCCAGGATGAAGTGCTGTGGCACAGTCACTGCCACCACAGTCTCAACCTGCTGGACTCAGGTGATCCTTCCACTTCAGTCTTCCAAGTAGCTGGAACCATAGGCATGCACCACCATGGCCGACTAATTTTTTTATTTATTGTAGAAATGAGGTCTTGCCATGTTGCTCAGGCTGGTCTCGAACCCCTGAGCTCAGGCAATCCTCTTGCCTCAACCTCCCAAAGTACTGGGATTACAGGCATGAGCCACTGTGCCCGGCCGAAATTGCAAGTTCTACTTTTTTGGTTGATAGGTAATCTTAATTCAAAATAACATGAAATTTAGAGCACTTAATCTATTATAGCCAAGAAGACATTATAGAAAAGCATACCTGAGAATTATGAACAATTACATGCATGTTGCACTAATCATGTTGTGCCATGTGTATGAAATGCAGAAACTGACCATTCCCCACTTGATCTCCCCAGTCAAAGCCAGAATTAATCACTTTCTCCATGTCCACAGAAATGGAGAGGAAGTAGTGTCTGTTCACAGAGACATGCACAGATCTTGGCCCTGGTGTAATTCTTCTAAATCTCATTCTCTTGAGTTGTAAACCTCAGTCAGAAACCAGCCTCAGAAAAAAATGAACGGAAAAATAATTCGCTCAAAACAAATATCAATCCAGATGACTACAATTATTTTTTTTCCAGGTATTACATTAGTGGTCCTCATTTGGGGCTGAGCTCTTATGTTTTGAAAATAAGAGATTCTCTAACAAAGTTTTTAAACACACAAATATGTACAGAAAACCCCCAACATATGAACAAGTTCCATTCCATTCCAGGAGCACGTATGTAAGACCAATTTGTTGCTAATTTTTTTAGCTTTTAAATTTTTTATTTTAAAGGTGTGAGGTAAAATTCAGGTTTTTGTATATCATTAATAAAACAAACAACAAAAGATGCTATGAGGATGTGGTGAAAAAGGTACACTTCTACACTGCTGATGGGAATGCAAACTAGTGCAACCTCTTTGGAAAACAGTGTGGCAATTTCTGAAAAAACTAAAAATTGACCTTCCATGTGACCCAGCAATCCCCCTATTGGGAATATACCCAGAGGAACTCAAATCATTCTACCAAAAAGATACCTGCACAAGCATGTTTATTGCAGCACTATTCACAATAACAAAACATGGAACCAACAGAGCTGCCCACTGAAACTGGAATAGTTAAAAAAAATGTGGTACATATACACAATGGAGTATTATGCAGCCATAAATAAGGACAAGCATACGAACTTCATAGCAACTTGGATGGATTTAGAGTCTACAGAAACAAAGAACAGATCAATTTATTTTAAATCCAACAAAGTTAGCCTACGTACCCAACTAACACAATCAGCTATAAAGTACTGTATGTATTTAACAGGTTATACTGACACCTGGTGGAAAGAAATAATATATTTTTAAAATGCAGTTGTGCATTGTTAAAATTCATAACTTGACGGTCTGTATGTAGGGGACTCACTGTATTCAAAAAGCACTATTAAATTTAATTGATATGTTTTAAATAGGAATTTTACTACATTTGTGTCAGCATAATCATTATGGTGCCTAGAATTCAGTTTTTCCTATACGCCAAAGCTGAATGACATAATTTTAATTGGATTTCTCAACCCCATTTGAAAACTTAGTTCATGTATGTATTCTGATTGCTAATCTGCTACCCCCATCCTTATTGAAGCTTTGATGAAATCTCTGAACATCAAATGCTAGAATCTGTAGTTCACTAATCCCATCTGTTTCTATCTGATTAGTTTATAACATATTACTCTATAATTATAGATTTACTTGAAATGCCATAGGCATCTCATTTATCAGCAAAAGAAACCATTCTCCAAACTACCTTCTATAATGACACTATATCTTCACCACAAAGTGTCCCACCTGGTTCCTCCCACACTCAAGGAAGTCATCCTTTCTTCAACCCTCATTCCTCTGTAGGAAGAATTGTTGAGTCAATCTCTGTGAGTCTGGTGGGCAGGGAGAGGGCAAGGAAGGATGGAGACGTCATATGGAAGAGGCTGGAAGGCAGTGGCATCCTGAAAACACTATCACTAATGCCAACTCTCTCCCACCACCCTTTGTGGGCAGTCATCGACATTTAAAGGACACACCATGGGACAAGCATACCCACTGCCACTTGGCACGGGGTCATGCAGGTGGTCACGGGACAAGCAAATTCACTTGGCATTTGACACAAATTCATACAGAAGGTCACAAGACAAGTGAACACATGACATTTGGTACAAGGTCATACAGAAGGTCTGGAGGCTCCATCTCCAGGCATCCTCAGACTTGAGCCATAGCATCAACTCTTTCTGGACTTCCCACCTGTTGGCTCACCCTACAGATTGTGAACTTGTTAGTCTCCATCAGTGTGTAAGCTAATTCCTTACAAAAATCCCTCTTTCTTTCCCAACAGATATACAGAAGCTTATACGCATCCTATTGAGCCATTTCTCTGGAAAACCTTGATTACTACAGATTTTGGTAGAAGACTGAGGTGCCATGACCTCTTGTCCTTTCAAAACTCCTACCTGGCATCAATCCCATTGTGTTTGGCAGAAGATGATAAAAAAAAAAAAACTCAAGGTTACTTAACATGAAAGGAAGTTTATTGGCTAACATGAATGTGAAAACCAGAGCCTCAGAGTCAGTTTGATTCCATGGCTCAGTGATGCTACTTGGTTTATCTCCACCTCTTCCCCTTGGATCTTGTGTTTGCAGTTTCATCTGAAAACTGATCACACCTCATGATGGCAGGAGGGCTGGCCAGTACGCCCAGAGATGTCCCAGTCCCTTCCAAGGAAAGGGTGTGATTCACATTTCCAGAAGCTGCCTTAGAAGAGGGAGGAAACCTCTTTCCGATAAGTCCCTTCTCCAATTCAAAAGTCTGAATCAGGTTGTATGCCCCATGCGCACCCAAAGCAAAACCACAGCCAGATGATCAAGCTAGCTACCTCCAACCTAGCTAGGCTGCATGGGGGACAAGGTGGTAATGGTACCCTGAAACCAGGGTCATCATTACAAAAACAGAGACAAAAGTTTGGGAGATGACCACAACGCCTTCCATGTGGCAGCTGTCCAAGCTTATAGGCCAAGTTTAACTGCTTTGTAAGGCTCTTACTTTTCCAACAGGCATCCCAGACCAACATCCAACACCCCACCTGCAGCTACCTCTAAATATCAATATTGACTAAAGGTCATCTGATCAAGAGCTGTGCTTACCCATACACGTGTCTCTAAGTAACTTAACTGCATTACTAAAGACTGGAAATGCTTCAAATGGGAACTGAGTTCTGGCACTTGTTGGCAAGGAGGGAAAACCAACTGCATGATTATATAAAGGCACTGATTCACAAATCGCTGGGAACTATTTTTTTTCTTCTTTCCTCGGTTTAAAAAACCATTAATAAGTAAATTGGACAAGAAAACTCAATTATACCTTTTTACAGTTGATTATCATGTTGAAAATAGCAACCGAATTTAGTAAACAAAAGAAAGAATTGCAACAAGGCACGTCTCATAAATAAGGATTGCAGAAAAACAATTTACAGTGTAATGAAGTTTCAATTATAGAATGTACTTCAAAAACAATAGGTGGCAAAGAGCTTTGTGTAAAATCCAATTATCAGAGTATTAAGCATTTACAGCTTCATATTTGCAATTGTTTTAAAATCACTGTATTGCCATTAGCGTAAGATGTGTAATGGTGTGTACCAGATATACTACTCTATATTTTGCTTAATATTTTAATTAATGACTAAAAGGATAATAAACAGCACACTTCAGTACAAGATGCATTTTGAACAACATTATATTTTCAAGTATTGCAAGAATTGGTAAAATTGGAGAAATTAAAGACAGAGGAGGGCTGCAGAAATCTGAAACAGATGGCAAACAGCACTAGATTCATGGTGGGAGGAAGTCCACATATTCCACAGAAAAGAGTGGTCACAAGGAACCGACACTCAGACAAACAGCTCATGAACAGATCATTAGAGAGGGCTTGGGAGTGGATCCAGTTCAAACCCCAAATGGTACTGATGGGCTCCTCCCCACTGAGAGGAGATGTTTCCGTGGACTATCACTGCAGAGGTAGCCTAGGACCAAGGCCCCCAACCGTAGCCCGGAGATCCCCCAAAACCAAAAGCCAAGGCAAGGAGGCACAAGGACAAATCATTCTTTTGGGCAAGTCAGAGGGATGTCAAAACAATACTTCCTGTGACAGATCCTATTTCAGAGAACAAAAGGTGACAAAGAAGTACAGATCGCTAATTACCCCCAGGATACGTGGAGAATGACAGGACCTCTCCACAAGACCAGTGGAGGGTGAATTATTCAGTCAAGACAGTCCTCTCACATGAAGGAGATGCACTTACATGAAAAGTCACTCTGTTTTTTACCAATTTCAGCCAGTTTGACTCATATTAGTGGACAGATCCTAGCTTACAACATAAAAAAGACATTTCATCTGTAATTCTGTTTTTCCCCCCAGTGCAATACCATGAAGTAACCACTTTAAGCGAGACAGGATCATGCTGTGCAAAAGGGAAACTGAAAGCTCCTAAGATACCTGGGCTGCATGAAATTAGCCATAGAAGAACTGACAGGGAGGAAGAAAGCAAGAGAGAAAGAGAGAGTCTATGTGTACTCAACCTCAGTGAGTTATTGATGACAAATTTCCTTAGCAGTAGCAATGTAAACCAAAATAAACAGCCTGAAAAAAGGCCAAAAGATTACTGGGCAAAGTTTGAAATCATAAGAAGGAAGCCTAAATGAAAGTAATTGTTTATCTGGACGTTAAGGAAATTTCAGTAGTAAGTCAATGAAATGTGCCCATGTGATAATACAGAATGCAAAAATAATATATGAAGAAGAAGTTATACTTGAATGTGAAAGGTACCAAGTACTGAAGTATTAAGTACCAATTACTGGGTCAATTAGATATTTCTCTCAAAGAGATTCAGGGCTAAAGCATGTTAAATATCTGGGGTGAGGTAATGTCTACAGAAAGTGTGCCAGGGGTCTTAGTGGCAACTGGCCCTGAGACAACTGGACCCTGTGTCTGAAGAAGTGCCACTTTGCACCCCATCCCTTACCCTGGGTGGCAGGAGCTCAGGCAGTAGCCACTTCATACCCACTAGCCTCACCCCTGGGTGTGGCTCATGTGTTCCCTCACACAAGCCTCACTAGAGGCACCTTCCTAACCTGTAGCCCTGTGGGTCTCTTCTGAGCAGGAGGAAGGAACAGTCCTCCCTGTTCCTAAAAGTCCCTTTTTAGCACGACATTTTTCTGGGCCCACTCCCTCTTCTAGGAGTGAATCAGGCTTCCCTAGATCCCAGGAGACCATCAGAGAAAGTGAATGCAACACCTACACAGCAGTCAGTGAGTGCCTTCCTTTCAGTGAAATGGGTCGCCAGGCACCTGCACAGCACACAGGCCTTCCCTGAGATGACATTCACAGGCTGCCTGCCACACACACACACATGAGGACACCATCAACATGGACCTCCAGCCAGAAGCCTAACGTGAAAAATTGTGATATGGAGACCAAAGATGTTTGTGTTGCCCTATATCACAGAAGGCACATGATCGGGTCAGCAGTCACTCTAGGGGACAAGTATTCTATCTGCCACTGGACAGATAAGGTAGAGACAGAAAGAGCAGCAAAGCTGATATGATGCAAATTCACAGGAATCAAAACTCGAACTCTACCTCAGACCTTCTGTCTTGGTGTTGCTGTAGCCATCACTTAATATTTTAAGTGGCTTAAGAAGTAACCCCACCTGCTATTTCATTTTCTCACAAGACCAGTTCTTAGTGCCGGCTGTCCTTCATCTTCCCAGCTGTCGGCAATTTAGTCTTCCCACCCTCTCTTCCTCATTCCCACGCCAATGCCCATCATTTCTAAAGCTGCTTTAAGTTCAAATGAAAAAGAGGTAATGGCAAAAAGAGACAGCTAAGTAACTAAGACATTGCCTTTGGTTATGGGAAAACAGCAACCATGAACTGTACAGAGATACAAATTGCATCTGTAATCTTATTCCTTGCACTTCTAACAAGAAAAAAATAAGAGAGAGAGAATATATGAGGAGAATGAACATCTTCCCTCACATCAGACCAGAGAAGACTTTAGAGTTGACGGAGAGAAGATGAATACTTTATGCTTCCAGCCCACTGGGAAAAACCCACACAGAGTAAGTTAAAACTCTAAATACAGAAGTGTGTGGCAGAATCTGAGCTCTGCAGAAACTGCTGAAAGTCTTAAGAGTCAAGAACTATTTATGGTTTTCTGTCCAAGGCAGGAGATTCGGGGGTAAAGCAAGGGCTTGTGTTATAATTGGATGCCTCCATTCTCAGGGAAAACTGTGGTTTATACAATCCCAGTGGTTATTCAGTATCTCATTTTATCTTTCCTTTTAGTCTCATTCCTATGTATCCCAGTCATCAGTAATAATGATAATTTAATATTCACTCTTTTATATACCATTCTCTGACTTATATAACCTCTTTAATAAGAAGAATGATGCTGCATTTAAAAATTGCAATTGAGTAGGAATGTCCACTGTTTCATTCAACAATGGTTACAAAAAGCAAAGCTGTTTTATCAGTCTTGACTTGAGCTCTGTCTGCCAATCCAAGCTCCCAAGATGTGAGCACACACCATGAGAAACAAGGAAGCTGTTAAGACCTATTATATGGACATCTGTTGTCTTTGTCTGCAGACATCAACCCCTTGTTCCCTGGTCTTCTCTCAGTCTTCTTTAGGGACCCTCCCTCTTCATCCTCACAGGGCTTTGACATTCTTCAGGGGTGTATACACGATCCCCTGGCCGCAGTGACTGGTCCAGAGATGTACACACTCCACATTGATCCAAGGACAGTCAACACATGGCTTTTGCCGGAGTGACCAGGAATGACTGTGAGGGTGACAAAGGCCACCATATGGAGAGAGAAGGCACAACTGCCGAAGAAGGCTGGAGTGGAGAAGCCACAACACTGGGGCAACCTCTAAGCCCTGAGATCCTACTCCTGATTATATGATCCCTTTGTATTTGTTAACCAGAATGAGCTGAGTATCTGTCACTCATACCAAATCCATCCCAACTACTCAAGTGAGCCACAATTCCATCACCACAAAGCGCTGCCTGTCAACCTCCTCCAGTCCTTGGTATCACCTTGTGTACAACCTTCCAAGGGGTTTCCAGGCAGTCTTGGCAAACACCGTATGCAAAAGAAATTAGCAAAATATATCATTCTATCTTTTTCTTCCTCAAATGGAAAGGCTGGCAGGGCGGGGAACCCAGCAGGAGCCAACAGGCCAGGTTGAAATCTGAATGTAGTTTCCCCTAGAAATAGAATCCTAAGTGTTGGTCATGCTCCCAGCCTGGGTCACATCCCAGTGAGACAAGCCTGCAGTGGCTCACAGGACAACAGAATTTACAGTTAAAAACTGTGATGTAGATACCTTTCTAGAACCTCAGAAACCACGGGTGGTTTGGGAGTTCAAAACAGCTTGCATGAAGGATATTCTGAAATGCACTAAAGTTGTGAGGGGGTAGGGAGCCCCTGGGTGTGGGTGTGGGTGTGGGTATGGGCTGGAGTTGCAGGGGAGAGCTTCAGGGAGGTGAGAGTGAAGGCAGCGGCTGATAAGGAACCATGGGAAGCACTGTGCCCCAAAACTCCCTCAGCAGGGACTTAGAGACGGCTCTGTGAGTGATCAGAGGGGCTTCTCTGGGGCTGAGAAACTACCCAGAAGAAATGAGGTAATTTAAGAGAAATATGGGAAGCAGAGGAGGTAGGGGTGGAGTTATCCTTTCTCCAATCTCCACTACTAAACAACCTTTATTTTTCTGGGCATTACAAAAGGGAAAAACCCAATCTTTAGGCAATAATAGTGGCTTAGAGGACAAATCACTCCTATCACAAATGGCTCAGGAAAGCACCTGGAGATTTTAAGAAAAAGAAGAAAAACTGATATAAACTAGGAAAGGACAACCAGTGCCCTTTCTGGGTGACTTAAGCTGAATTAAAGTAAAATAGTTAAACATTTCAAATATCTTGGGAGAAAAGAGAGGAAGTAATGAAGTTTGTTTCTTCAAATATTCTATGTTATAATTTTCCTGGTAGAAGTACAGCTCAGCCAGTGCTAATTTCTTCAAATAAGCACAAATTGGAAATTACAGAGCACAGAACTAACATTGATACATCAGTGCTATCCTGTGACATCTGATGATATGTGGGAACAGTAGCAACTTGAGGGCAACTGCTCTGGGATCTACCTTGGAACAAAGATGTATGTGGTGCTGTAATGGCTTCACAGGTGACACAGAGGACAGGAGCTTGCTGGCGAACAAGCGAAAGGAGAAGCATCCCTGGACCTCTCAACACACAGGGAAACCATGACTGCTTTACCTTCCTTTGAACTTACATAAGAGTCTAAGAGCTGGAGATGTAACATCTAAGAAGATAAGGAGGAAAGCAGTCTCCTTAAAAATCCCAGAATCATTGCACTAAAATAGACTTCAAGGAAACATCTAGAAAAGCTCTGGCTCCAGGGAGCATAATAATCTATTATTAAACAAATACACAATTCTCTGTCTTATTTTTAAAGATCTCTATAATAAGAATTCTATAAGGTCATGTGTAGTCTGTTCTAATGTTACATCGCCCATAACATAACATAGAGACACTAACATTGCACATAACATAACATAATATAGAGACGCTTTTTCTTTTTTATTCATTTGCTCATTCACAGATACGTATTATGCATCTTTTATGTGCCAGGTATTTTTATAGCACTATATATGCATGCACACACACACACACGTGCATGCGTGCATGAGCACACGCACGCACACATACACACACACACGTCGTGAGTTGGGGTTTTACTCTGTCACCCAGGCTGGAGTACAGTGGCATAATCATGGCTCTACCTCCTGGGGTCAGGCAATCCTTCCACCTCAGCCTCCTGAGTAACTGGGACTATAGACGTACACCACCACACCTGGCCAATTTATTTTATTTTATTTTTTGTAGAGACAGGGTTGTTTCATGTTACTTAGGCCAGTCTCAAATCTCTGGCCTCAAGCAATCCTCCTGCCTTGGCCTCCCAAAGTGCTGGGATTACAGGCGTGAAACTCCACACCCTGCCAAGAGATGTTTTTTCTTATTCTGAACCGACATCTCTCTTGCCACCATTTAACTCACAATAAGCACCCCTCCTAACCTAGTAAGAAAATGGCAGCATAAAGTTCACAGTAGAGTGGTAGGTTGAATGTATTTAATGGATACATCTTTTTATCCATAATTTTACTTCAAATTTCTCTTGAAAGCCCTGAGTGCTTGAATTATATTTCCTTCCTGGAGTTAGCAAAACGTTAATTTCTAATCAATAAGTGCAGCAAAAATATAATGTGCTCATTCATTATGCTCATAATTTTAGCATAAGTACTACAAAGTGGGAATACAAAATTCAAGGTATGATATGTTTCTCTAGCTAAAACAGAAAAATGTCCCTTTGACCCAAGTAGTTCTACTTTCAAGGGAAGCCTCATATGTTAAAACAGCTCTGGACACCAACTGTATCTTGTGATTTGAGCTTCATAAGAGACAGAACTGACAACTACAACAACAGGGTTCTGAGTGTGTGTATTACTAACCCTCCTCTGGAAGGCACCCTGTGTGTGACATCAGACCCATTTCAGACTCTGGAGAGTCCCCAAGCCTTTCGGGCTCCTGTTTATATCACTGACATAAGCAGCTGAAGTACAGATGCTTCAGAGAGCCCTCTGTCTTTCAATCAATAAATATTAGAAGATGATACATGAAGGAGTTATCAAAACAAGCCGCATATAGATTTATTTTTATAAGGTTTGCAGTCTACATAGCAAAAAATAAACCTCAAGTAAAATACCTATAAAAAGAAAACACAAAGTTCTATGAAGAGGGAGAGATGAACAGGCTATGAGCTCCAGGCTGGAAGAAGTGATGCCCCCTCTTCCCTTCTCTGTGCCGGAGGAACACAGGAAGGTATGTGTGACAGATATGACTCCAGCTGACCCCCATGGGGTCTGCACAAGCAGGGCCTGGGAGGGCCCAGGAGCCCGTGACAGTGCGACGTGACCTGCGAGCAGCAGGCACCGGTGTCTGCCTGCTGCACATGGTCACGAGACAAGCCAAGAATCTGAGAAGGGAGGTGAGACATGCCACCAGTGGGAGGACAGCAGGGCAGGTCGTGGGAGGTTCCCGAACAGGGACAGGCAGGCCAAGTGCATTCGAGAGAGAGCTGGGGGTCCTGCATGCATAAAATAACAGACCATGGCGAAACTGTGACAGAAGACTCAACTGGGGAGAACAGACAAGAAGAAACATGAAGAGGGAACCCTGAGGATGAGCATGGGCTGGGATGGGTCAGGCAGACAAGGGAACCAGGCATGGGAGCGCAAAGCTGGACAACACTGCTGGATGGAGCTGAAGCTGCAACATTAGGAGGATGAAACTCTGACCTTACCATGCCCATGCAGGACTCTGAGGTGATAGGGTGGGTCGACCACAGTGATCCACAGCACAGGACCAGCCCACGGGCAGCATAGGCGAGCTGTACACACCCACTCCATCCTCAGCCATGCCACTACAGGCCACGGAGCTGCAGATGTCAGGATGACAGCACTGTCTTTCATGACCCACACGTGGGCTATGCCCTTGGTCCATCTGTAGCCTCCTCTACTGTTACTCAAAACACACAGATAAGTAAGGCCCAACAAGTACATTCCTTCCATATAAACATCCTCTCTTCTCTACAACCACCCTTTCCCCTCTTCTCTTCTCTACAACTATCCTCCCCTTTCTCCCTTTTCTGAAAACACCCTTCCCCCTCTCCCTTCTCTACAACCACCTCCCCCTCCTCCCTTCTCTACAAACACCCTTTCCCCTCCACCCTTCTTTACAACCATCCTCCCCTTCCTCCCTTCTCTAAAAGCACCCTTCCCCCTCCTTCCACCTTTCTCTACAACCATCTTCCCCTTCCTTCTTTCTCTACAAACACCCTTCCACCTCCTCCCTTCTCTACAAACACCCTTCCCCTTCCTCCCTTCTCTATAACCATCCTCCCTTTCTTCTCTTCTCTATAGCCATCCTCTACCTTTTTTATAATCATTCTCTACCTATTTGATCCTATGCATTTCCCATCTTTCAGCTGTATGTATCCAAACACACAGCACCACCTGGTGCAACGTCTCTCTTAGCACTCGACTTTTTATTGTAAACATTTGGCTCCTCATTCACTTTCTTAAAGGAGACGTATCAGCCCCAGCGTGGTAAAAATTGGTACTTGAGGGCTAAAAAAGATTGTGTTATCATGATATGTGACCTTTTGAAGAGCCAGAGCCCACGAGCAGATACACAGCACATCACTGGGAGTAAATTTCCACTGAGGGTGCTAAGAGGATTGAATCTAAGAGGATCCTTAGTGGGGTGATGGTACTAAAGGGCTGAGACATAGCCTTTTGTGGGCTGCAGGTTCTGATATGGCCATATTCTAGCCTGTGCAATGCTGGACACATGGTTAGGAAAAAAATGTAGACCAGCCCATGCTGGAACATCAGCCCCCATCACCTGGTAAGCAGATAGTAGCCACAAGGACAACACGACCGCAACATGGGTCTCACCAACCCAACCCTAGGGCGGGAGGCACTGCCCATGGCAGTTCAGATTGTGACTTCAACCAGGAATACTGGGCCAAACAAGAGGAGACATAGCCTTAGGATAGGGGGAGGGGAACAAGGGGCACACACAGAACCTTCTCCCAGGCCTTCAGGTTGGCCTGCCTGGTGCTCACCAACAACTGCAGCATAGCTCATGGCGCCAAAAGCACAGGCGCCAGTGGGTCTTTCAAACAAGGTGGCCCAGGATGTGGAAGGGATGCCCTCAACAGCATGGTAGTCTATATGGTGTGCCAGGGAAGCTAGTGGTCTCAGAGGGAGGGTCATACAGGCTTGGACCCCAGAAGATAAGGGATCTGCTGTGAACATTATCAAACACACATAAGCAAAATGAGTTGAAAGTCACATAGTAGGAGAGTAGGAAGATGCAGGGGCTAACAACAGCTGTCCCGGTGAGAAACTGATGCTCGGCAGAAGCAGATGTTTCCAGAGCCCATTCAAATGGCCCTGCCACCCACAAGCCATGGCAGCAAAGCCACAGTGGCTCCACAGCTCCTCAGAAGAGGTCAACGCCAAGGTGAGACTTGGCAGCACATCCTCTAACATTCTGTGATTGTTATATCACTTTCTTGAATTTCACGAATGTATATTCTCTAAAAGTATTTCCATTACTTGCTAACGAAGGAAGGAGGTACAGCCTACAGATAAGACTAGGGCCTTGGATCTTCCTCATCTCTACAATAAATCAAAAAACTCAGCTGGGCGTGGTAGCGCATGCCTGTAATTCTGGCTACTCGGAAGGCTGAGGCGGAAGGATCGCCGGAGCCCAGCAGGTCGAGGCTGCGATGGCCGGGAGCGGCCGCTGCACTCCAGTCTGGGCGACAGAGTGAGACTCCAACCCCAAAAAAAAAAAGAAAAACTGATCTTCCTCAGTTTCTCTTCACAGAGGAGATTATATATCTCTAGAAACCAAGGCTGTAGAATCCATCACTGCATTCTTCAGATTATTTCATCATGGAGATGCCCTTTCCTTCTTTTCTTAAGCTGCTTATTAATTTAACAAAACATGAATAATAATTACTGCTTTGCGGCTGCTTCCTATGGGACAATGAACTGTGCATCTGAAGAGCCAAAAGTGTGCCCAGAAGTCTGTGAAGTGAGAGGAAATTGCACAAAGAGACAATGCCCAATGCCATGCCAGTCATCATCCACTCGGGAGGTGGGACACATGGACAGACAGGGGAAGTAAAGGAGCCTAGGGACTTGGAGGAGGATACACAAGGACTCGTGAAAATCACAAATCCTGCTCTGGCCTTTGAAAGGCTCTCAGGCTCCAGGGGACAGGCAGATGCCCAGGTGGGTGTACAGTTGGGGAAACAAGAGAGAGAAGGCAGAACCCCGGGGGCACGAGGACACGGCGCACTGGTGGGAGAAAGAACACACCTAGGAGAGCCAGGGCCATTGATGTCAGTCTCTTTTCAACAGATGTCACCAACCCCATCTGCACTACTCCATTCTCAGGAAACACATGCATGCACACATAGACACACATGTGCAAACACATGCACACACGCATACATACAAACTCACATGCACAGACACAAAACATGCACATGTGCACACAGAGATACATGCACATATAAATACATGCAAAGACACACACTCACATGTATGCACATGTGTACACACAGACACACAAACAATATGTACAGATGAGCACACAAACATGCATGTGCTTGCACACATGCATAAACATGCACACGCATGAACACACATGCACACACAGACACGCACACAAGGCTCTAACCAGACATCTTGTCATGTGGATCTAGTTCCCAAGGCAGCAAACCCACAGTGGCAGTGAGGCCTCCATCCCCAGTAGACGGGGGCCACTGCACAGTGAGAGCTGAACCTGGGCCCTCCGGCAGTGGTCCCAGCATCACACACAGTGGTCTAAACTCGCTGTACAAACGGCCCTTGCCAAGCTGAGCCCCCCTGCAGCAACGCTAAGCAACTGTCACATAACTTCTTCCCTGAGCCGCTCCAGCCACCCGCCTTCTTGTCTCTCGAGAAAACATTCTCTCTGAGCATCTCTGAAACACTCGAATCACCCAGGACCTTCTGAAATGCTGTGCATGAAATCTCCACTTGGCTCTGGAGCCTTTGTGGACCCCTCAGCCTGAGCACCACATTCTTAGATCTCGGATCCTTTGAAGGCTGTAGGGATGAGACTGGAGCAAGGAGACACGGGAGCAGTACAAGGCGGTTTTCTTTGAAAAGTGAGCCTGTCTGGGAGTTTTAAAACAACATCCAAAATGTGGTCTTCTCAGTATGCTGTCTCTGTCTGACCATCGCTGCAACTTTAATTAAGGCGCATAGAAACGCTTATCCAATTACTGTAATTACAATATTAACTCACAATACTTAAGCCCTTTTAATAATCCAAAGTGAGTTCACAGTTAATATCAACTATTTGAAATGCATCATCTGCAAATGCATTTCTGCAGAATACACCTTGCCATTGTGTGGACTGTCAGGTGTCCAGAGCCAGCCCCAAAGCACACCTGAGGTGAGCTGAATTGCCCATTTCCGCCCTGTTGTCCCACTCTCAGCTCAGCCAATGTCAGACTGTCGAATTCTTCCATTTTGCCCCTCTAATCACAAATTCCCAGATCTTCTTGCCATTCAATAATTATTCCAAACCCTCCCCCTGGAATACTCCCTCTCTTTCCTTCTCCATTGCCCACAAGTCAAGCATGTAACATAAATAAAACGTCTGCCCATGTAAACCACATTGCCTCATGCATGCACACCTACAAAAACAGATGGAGAACAGTAGTGGTCTCGTCAGGAAAGAGGCCTGAGAAACAAGTCCAAGCCAAGCAGAGACACTGAGAGAAGGCTTTGGGGTATCAGTTCTCCAGAAGACACCTGCTTCTTAGGGAGGAAGTCAGCTAGAGTGAGCATTGCGGGGGTGAGGTGGGTGAGTGAGGTGCCAGAACCTCCAGGAATCACTTAATCCCAACATATGTCAAACTGGTCCCAGTTACTTGAAATATAAGATCAGGATTCACACAAAAAAAAAACCTCCAAGAGTCAATGGAAATTATCGAGCAGGACGTCTATCAACATTAATTTCAGCACCAATGGAAACAAGTACCAGTCATCTGCTCAACGCCAGTGTGTGTGCCTACTGGGTCCTGAGCACCACAGTGGTGCTGGAGTCAGGTTCAGTTCCTGTGTAGAGAGTCTTACAGCTAACAGACAAGACATGAACACAAACAACCTTATGCAAATGTGAGTTGAGGGTGGCTCAAACATAAAAGGCCAACACCACCAAATGCTGGTGAGGAGCCAGGCCACCTAGAGCTCTCACACTTGGCTGGTGGGAATATGAAATGACACAACCACTATGGAGGGCTGCGTGCCAATTTCTTAAATAGTCACAACTTTTGCATCTACATCTATTGCCCAGCAAATCCACTCCTAGGTATTTACCCAAGAGATGAAAACGTATGTTCACAAAAAGACTTGTACGAGAATCTTCAGAGCAGTCTCCTTCACAATAGCCACAAATTAGTAACAGCCAGGAGTCCATCCAGAGAATGAACAAAACTGTGTTACATTCAAATTCACTCACAGGAATACTGACATCTGTGAAAGGAGAGACACTACTGATACATGAAACAGCATGGATAAGTCTCAAAAGCATTCTAATGCATGAAAAAGCAAACTTAAAGAAATTCAGACGGTGTGAATCCCCCCCCCACACACACACACCGAGAGAAGGCATAACTATTCTACAGTGTTCTGGTCACAGTGGGATGAGAGAGCTATGAGGAATGGGTACAGGAGACCTTTCTGGGGTGACAGAATACTCTCTATCTTGCTTTGAGTGGTGGATACATCGTGTACGGTTATGCACAATCGCAAAACTGACAGAACTGAATATTTTATATCTGTTCATCTTACTATACGAAAATTGCTCCTCCATAAAAAATGGATAAATGAATAAAGTGATATTGGGTGTTCCAAATCGAAATAAATTTTAAGTAAAAGATAATTTCTGCAAATAGAGCTGATATTTGGGAGCTGGGTAAGGCTTCATGTGCAAAGTGATCCTTGACCTGTGTTTTGAAAGATAAGCAGGTGCTTGCCAAGCAAAAGGGGTGGGGTTGGGGGCCAGCATTTAATGCCATGAAGTTTTGGGGGAAAGCTTCAGTCCCAAGAGGATGGAACATAGAAGCCACCTATCTTGGAGTGAGTGGGGAAGGGGATGCAGAACTGAGCAATGGAAGCCACTCACATCACTGTGCCAGGGAAATTGGAGCCAATGGTAGAGTTTAAAACAGGGAATAACATGGCCAGGTTTGTGTGTTTGGAAGAGCACTCCAGAAGGAATGCAAGGGATATATGCTGGAGGGCTCTAAGGCTGCAGCAGGGGAACCCACTGGGACTGACACAGGACCAGAGAAAGACTGGGGTTTGCACAAAAGGAGCAGCATGGGTGCAGAGGCAGAGACAGCATCTTCTGCCACCTCTCCCTCCCCATATCTCTAGATGCCACTGAGATTTTTTTTAAATAGCACTGAAAACCAAGCATGAATCCAATCAGTTGTACAGACATCTCAAGGACATGCTAAAAGGCACAAGTCACCAGGCCCGGACCAGGGCTCACATCTGTAATCTTAGCACTTTGAAAAGCCAAGGCAGGAGGGTTACTTGGGTCCAGGAGTTCAAGACCAGCCTAGGCAACATATCAAAACCTCATCTCTACAAAAATATCAAAAAATTAGCCAGACAGGGTGGCACGCACCTGTAGTACCAACTACTTGGGAGGCTAAGGCAGGAGGATCAACTGTGCCCAGGAGGCCGAAGATGCGGTGAACATGCACGCAGCCTGGATGGCAGAGTGAGACCCTGACTCAAAAATAAAAAGAGTGAGAGAGACAACAAACAGAAGGGCCAGGGTGGAAGAACACGAGGAGTAGGCAGAGGGGGGAGGGTTAGGGAGGAGAGAACACTGGCCCTGGAAGGGATCCAGCACAGAATCAGCCTCCTCACTGGTGGAGCCCGCACTTGTGAAGTCACCTGCCTGCTAAAATATATGTCTAACTCCAAGTTGACACTCATATTAGACACACTTGCTCAGAGTGAAAGAAAATGTGAGTCACTGACAACATGCACATTCTCAGCTGAGGTTGGACGAGGTGACCCCTGCCCTTGTGTTCAGCTCATGCTACAAACAAGTGTCCTTTGAATGCTCTATTTTGTAATGCTTTTTTTTATTTTTTTTGCATTTTTGTGCTTTCTGTTGGTGATTTCACTGTTTAACACAGCCTCAAGTGAGGTGCTAAGGTGCCGTCTAGTGTTCCCAAGCACAAGAAAGTTGTGATGTGCATTATTTAGAAAACACATGTGTGAGACAAGTTTCATTCAGGCACATGTTATGGGGTTATTGGCATGAGTTCAGGGGTTGTCGGCCGTGCTAAAAACTCAACAGTAGATATTGAATCAGATGTCTTTAAACAGAAACACACATAGAACAAGGTTAGGTATTGACTGGCTGATGAAAAACTTGTGACCAGAGGCCTGCAGGCACCCAGCCCTGTGTTTTCCCAGGAGCAATGGCTCGTGTTCACAGTGACTTTATAAGACTATAACTACCGCAAATAACACGAACCCACAAGAGTCAGATGGTTAAATGAGAAAATACACTCAGATGTCTGAACAGGTGGCCCTTCCCCGCTCCATGGCATGCATGCTGTCACGGGCAGTGCTCCTTTTCTCTCTCAACTAAATGGAGGCCCTCAAGCCAGGGAAGCAGCAGGTGGCCCCGACGGCTAAAGGTCACCTTGTAGGGTGAACAAAGCCACACAAATAACATAGATAGCAGTCCATCCTGAGCCTCACTCACAGCGCTAGGGATGAGACCTTGCAGTGAGAAACACCTTCCGCCTTCAGGCAACAGGCCGTCTGAGACAGATGAGCAGACAGCCCTGAATGTCGCAGCGTGGAAGGGAACCTGCACAACGCAAGGAGCATGCCCAACTCAGCCAGCAGGAAACACAGCAGGAGACAGACTACAGGCCAAACAAGAGTGACTACAGAGAGAGGCTTCCTCTGTTCTGTGAAAAGGAATAAACAGAGGTGCTGGAAATTAAAACAAAAAAACATCTCTATCGACTGGTATAATAGACACTGGAGATTCAGAAGGGGGGAGGGGGTAAAGGAGTGGTGGGATGAAAAATCACCTGTCAGGTACAATGGGCACAGGTGGGGGTAGTGGGTACGCTTAAAGCCCAGACTTCTTCGCCACTATACAATGCATCCATGCAACCCAAAACTATGTGTTTGTGTACCCTCTAAAACTATTAAAATAAAAAAATAATAAAATGAAATATACACCTATCCCAACGAAGTAGGAGAATGGGCTGAGTACATGGGAGCTGGTGCAAGAGCAAGTCACCGTGCTGCAGGACACCACCATGGGAGTCTCTCAAGAAAATGCACAAAAGGCGACCAACGCAGGAGGTAAGAGACACAAAGAACAAATCCGAGAAGTTCCAGAATCCATCTAAGTAGGAGTTTCAGAAGGAAAATAGAGAGACGAAAGGGGGGAAAAAGAAAGAATAGAAGAAAAATGCCCAAAACCGAAGGAAGAGAAGCTGCTTGAGCTTGAAAGAGCCACGAGGACCAAGGACCAAGCACGAAAGGGAGAAAAACCAACCAAACCAGTCTACAACAGTAAACCTCATGCTGGGCATGTCTTAGGAAGACATGATGGAGGGGGAAGGAAGAAACAGAATACCTACAATGAAAGATAATGAAATTAGAATTTGACTTTCCATTAACTACACTGACTGGTAGAAGGCAACAGTTCTGAAGAAAAACCGTTTTGAATTGAGATTTCCATACTCAGTAAAATTAGACTTTATGTGGGAATACGTGTATTTTTAGACATCCAAGGATTCTAAGAGCTTTCCCACCCACAGATGATAACAAAGAGACTCTCCAGAAGATAGACATCAGCAAAATGAAAAGCGAATAAAAATTAACAGGAAGACATCACAGAAGAGCCAGTGGCCAAAATGAGGAGGGGATAGTAAAACTGAGCTGAATAAAACCACTGTTGATATGCAACAACATTAACTGATAATCATCTGAAACTAAAACTCTTATTATCTCAACATGGGAGATGGCAGGAAGTGATAACATGATAAACTTCTTGCTGTTAGGGTAAGATACTGATAAAAAGGTTCAAATCAAAATGTGTTGAACTTAAAGCCACACTCCATCCCATCAACAAAAATGCAAAATTTTTCAATATAATATTAGCAAACAGAATCCAGTCCTCTATCAATACATTATAACTACAGAATTAAAGGATGGTTCAATATTAGAATGGCTGCCACTTCATTCAAACTTATAATAGAAGGGGAGAACCTATTTAGATAGGTACTAAACAAGCACTGGATAAAGCCCAGCACCACTTTTAATTATTAAAATAACTTTCAAACCAATTGTAATCCTGCCACAGACAATCAATGTTGGTATTTTGTTATATTCTCTGAGTGAACGAACTTTCTTTTTTTTTTTTGAGTTGGAGTCTCACTCTGTCGCCCAGACTGGAGTGCAGTGGCCACTTCTGGCCACCGCAGCCTCGACCTGCTGGGCTCCGGCGATCCTTCCGCCTCAGCCTTCCAAGTAGCTGGAATTACAGGCGCGCACTACCACGCCCGGCTAATTTTTTTATTTTATTGTAGAGATGAGGTCTCGCCTGCCCAGGCGAGTCTCGAACCCGTGGGCTCAGCAATCCACTCACCTCAGCCTCCCAAAGGCGCGGGATTACAGGCTGAGCCACTGAGCCCGGCTTGAACAAACTTTCTATTCCATATTCCTATAAACCTTAACTCTATGGCAAATAATCATGCTATGATTAAACATTAGAGTCATTTTTTAAGGTCAAAAATAAAGGACACCCATAATTAGCATTAGTATTCAAACCTGTGCTGTATGTCCTAAAGTGCGATATAAGACCAAAAAGCAGAAGTATCAATATTAGGAAGAGAAAAATTAAATTATCACTTATTCATCATTTATCTACCTAGAAAATCTACCTAGGGGTATCAGTTGACAACCAGTTAGAAGTCTTTCAATATGAAGAAGAGTACAATAGCAAAGTTTTTTTAATAGGCAAAGAATATAAAAAGGTGATTTATGAAATACCTGATGATTATATATATACTAATAGCTAGTAAAATTATGTAAGTATGTTCAACTTCTCTAGTAATCTTGGAATTGAATTAAAACAATGTTATGATCATTCTTCATCAAAGCAGAGAGTATTAAAGGTTGATAAAATTCAAATATGTGACTCTATCAACATCACACATATATATTAGCTGACACAGTAATTCCAAGTCTTCAGCAATTGCCTGTATTCAAAAGGATGACTGTGTAGCATTGCTTATTCTAGGAGAAAAAACAGAAATAGCCTACGTGTCCATCAACAGGGGAATGGTTAATGGACGACGCTATGCCCACACCACAATATGTCACATAAACAAGAGCAGTAAAGCAGGGGCTCAAGGTCCCAGCTCACATCTGATCCTCAGCTGGATTCTGGACCAAAAGAAAATGTCGTAAGAGACATCGTGGGTCAGTGAGCACACCTGGAATAGGTGCTGGATGAAACAGATACACTACATCAGTGCTCACTGTATAGTGACAGCCCACAGTGATGATGTGACACACACCCCTATTCTTAGGAAACACATGCTGAAGCATTAAGAGGGGAGTTTCAATGAGGTCTGCGGCCTCCTCTCTTATGGATCTGAAAACACACGTGTGCATGTGCAGAGCCAGGACCTCACACATGAGCACGGGTGCAGGCAACAGGGCATATGGGGCAAAATGCCGCATGGGAGGAATGAGTGTAAGAAAGGAATAGGTGTCCACTTTATTAATGTCTTGAAATTCTTCTGAACTTTGGCATAATTCCAAATAAAAAGGTCTCAACGCTATTAAGTAGGTTTTCATGCTCATACATAGACACACAAAGATCTATTTGGCATATTAAGTGGAAAAATCTAGGTGCAGAACACTATTCACAGTATGATCTTCTTTATGCTAGAAATCTAAATGTGGGCATTTAAATACATATTCGCATATACAGTATATTTTTTCCACATAAGCACATTAAAACGCAAAAGGCTTTTATACAGTTACAATCAGGGAGGATAGGAATTTGAAAGGTTAAAAGAAAAGTAGCAGTCAACCCTGAAATATCTGTAATTTTTTAGATCTTTTAGAAACATATCCTTGCTTAAAATTGTTCTCACTTGATGATTTTAGGGTGAGGAAGAACCCAGAGTGGCTCTGGCTTCTCCAGGGAGTGAATAGTTGGGGTCAACACAGTTCACCAAAATGGAGAATAGAACGTTTGTTCACTCAGAAAACATAACAAGATACCAACTATGATCATGTTTCTGTGGCAGGATTGACTTTTAATTTCTTCCTTTCACTTTCCAAATTTTCTGCAATATGCTTGCATTACTTTAAAAATTGGAAAAATTTTAAAAAAAAATACAAATTGGAAAAATTAAGTAAATAATAAAACAATTACGAACTCAATTCTAACAATAACAAACAATGGTTCAAAAATACTAGTCATTCCATATGACCCAGCAATTCCCCTACTGGGAATATCCCCGGAGGAACTCAAATCATTCTACAAAAAAGATACCTGCACACGTATGTTTTTTTGCAGCTCTAATCACAATAGCAAAAACATGGAACCAACCATGTTGCCCATCGAGGCTGGACTGGATTTTTTTAAATGTGGTACATATACACAATGGTATATTATGCAGCCATTAAGAAAGACAAACATATGGACTTCGCAGCAACTTGGATGGATTTAGAGTTGATCACACTCAGTGATCTATCACAGAAACAGGACAGAGTACCATATGTTCTCACTCATAAGCGGAACTTAAACAATTATAATACTATAAGAAAGGGATTGGCAGTAGTGGAAAACTGTCAAGGGAGTGGGGGTGGGATTGGCAGTTGAGGGAAACCTAGTGCTAGGGGAGGGAGGGCATACCTCATCAACAAGGGTACCTGCATAATCAACGCTTGTATACCTAGCCCTGAATTGTACTCCACATCTTTATAATTAAATATATATATATACAGGTCAAATGAAGGGGGAAAAAGAGACACAGTGGATGGGTTCCCACTCCCCCACCCTCACCCCCCAACCAAACACAGAAAGAAAGAGATAAATTGGGAAATGAAATACTGAGTTCCTGTCAGCATAGACCAAAAGCTATTTTGTTGAAACAGAATGTCCACTCAGGTTTTCAACTGGGCATCCAGGTGAATCCACCATGGAGGCTAACCCTTTCCCCTGTCTCCAAGCTTAATTCTCCATGCAGGTGTCGCTGCATTCTGATCTTTGCACCTCAGCATTTAGAAGGTAAATGAAAACCATAACAAAGTCTAAGCCACGTGTTCCCCACACTCAAGGTCCAGAGGATTGGAAACAAGCACAAGACATACAGATCCCACACGTTTCTTTCCATTTGGGTCACATGGTCTCCAACCACCATTCCTGGCTTAACCTGTTGGCACCCACACAGCCTGGGCAAGCCTGAAACACACGACGCACTCCCAGTCTCATGACATTCCTGCCTGCATTACCCTTCCCTATCTTCTCTTCCTGTCAAGATCCCCCTAATCCCCAAGGCCCTGATCAGATCCAGACGCTTCCCCAGGGCTCTCCCCTGTGCCCTTCAGAGGTGACCTTTTCTTTAGATTCATACATTCTCTACTGGCTCCAGGGAAGGGACAGAGCTGGGTATCCTTCACACCTCCTGCACTAACGCCACCTTTCCTATCACTCCATCATTTTGGCAATCCCAGAAGACAGGTAGCACTTTTCACAGGAGGAAATGGAGCTCAAAGAATGGGGGCCCCGCAATTTAGCAGTAGAACCAAGATTCTAGCCTCACGACTTTGTTTCCAGTGCATGATCTGTGCTCACAGGGCACCACGCCTCAGGGACCATGCCAACTTCAGAAAGAGGCTGTGGGCCTTCTCCAGCAAGGGGTCTACACATTGACCACAGCTTCAGGAAGATCCCATGTTTGATTCAACTGTGCACAGCAGGACGCCCTCCAAAGAATTGAAACTGACAAGAATGATAATGCTTGCAAAACAGTGGGATATTTCCCACTTTGGGGAATATCTAGAATACACACCAGTATGTTACCTAAAAAATAATAATTATCTAACTAAAAATATAAGTATCCACCATTTAAGTCTATCTTCTGCAAAAGACAAGACTCAGGGAACAAGAGGACAAGGTCCAGACAGGTACAAAATATTTGCAAATCATATATCAAATAAGGTTGGGTATCCAGAGTATTTAAAGAACTCCCAAAATGCAGTAAGAAGAAACCAAACAACATGATTTTTTTAAATGGGCAAAAATGTGAACAGTCACTTTCCCACAAAAGAGTGACAGATGGCAAATAAGTTTCCTACCTTGGTCTGGTACAGACACTTGCAAAGAGACAGAAGTCATCTACACTTATACCTGAGGCCCAGAAATAGTTCACAGGGAAGAATGCTGCATCAAAACCACAGAGGCATGTGACAGTCAAGGTGGCATGTGATAGTCACAGGAGTGTATGATGGTCACGGACATGATGTGACAGACATGGAGAGGTGTGACATCATAGAGAGTATGTGACGGTCACAGAGGAATGTGATGGTCACAGAGACACGTGATGGTCAGGGGGGCATGGGACAATCACAGAGGGGTGTGATGGTCTCAAAGGAATGACAATCATAGGCACGTGTGACAGCAATGGAGGCATGTGGTGGTCATGGAGGCATGTGACAGTCATGGGGGTGTGTGACAGTCATGGAGGGATGTGAAGGTCACGGGGACATGTAACAGTCACAGGAGTATGTGACAGTCATGGAAGGGTGTGACAGTCACAGAGGCATGTGTGCAATCACAGAGGGCCTGGCCTGCCCCAGGGGGCGGGGACGGGGCAGGGAGGGGCTCGGGTTATAGCCTCAGTAAAACCAGAATCGCCCAGACCCTTGGCTTTCATGTGGCAGGATCAGGCCCATGTGTAAAATGTCAAGACAGACGTTTTCCAGAACACACAGCAACTTCCTTCTCACACCTCCTTAGGTCAAGTTTCCAAACTAGAAAAAAAAAATCTAAGAAACTATGGTTTACTGCCCCTTCCCCATACTAGTTATCACACTACACAGTTTTTGTTTGTTTGTTGGTTTTTTGAGTCACAGTGTCACTCTGTCACTCAGGCTGGAGTGCAGTGGCATGCTCACGGCCACCGCAGCCTCAACCAGCTGGGTTCAGGGGACCCTTCTGCCTCAGCCTTTCAAGTAGCTGAAACAACAGTCATGCATTACCATGCCCGGCTGATTTTTTGATTTATTGGAGAGACGAGGTCTCACCAAGTTGCCCAGACTGGTCTCGAGCCCCTGAGCTCAAGCAATCCTCTTGCCCCAGCCTCCCAAGGTGCTAGGATTACAGGCTTGAGCCACCAAGCCTGGCTTACAGGGGTTTTTTAAACAGGGATGTAGGTAGCGCTGGTCCTCAAAGATGTGTGTCCACATGTCTTGCACAGATTCGGGAACAGCATTATATGTACCCCTTGCACACTTTCGGGCTAACATCTAAAATTTTTCTCCCTGAGTTTAATAGTTGCAAAGGACATAAAATGTTGTATATGATACATTTGACATTTTGAGAAAAAACTGTTATGTCACCCTTTAAAAATGTATCAACTGGAATCTAAATACCATATCAATTTGGTACCAGCCATTATCCATGTAAAGACACATGAACATGTTTGTCCTAAATGGCCTAAAATATTGCATTATTCATTTTTAAACTTCAACTCTTATTTCCATTCCTCTCCTCCCACAGAACTGCATTCTACTGTAACATATGTTTAGGATTAAAAGCCTTCTTCTTCTCTCTTTTTCCACATATACACACATGCGCACACACAAATATAGGTATATAAAAGAGAAAATGTATTTTTTTATTTTCTGTGACAAAGATTCTAAATAATAAAAAAATCCTTCTTAAATGATCGTTACATTTTGATGAATATTAAATATAACTTAAAATTGAATTGGAAATACATCTCTTAATGAGATAGAAGTTTTTTTCCAACTCATTAGTGTATTCAAGGATAAATATTACTTTTTAGTGAAAGGCAACTGGATTCAGTGTTAATGATTTTTTTTTTTTTTGAGTTGGAGCCTCACTCTGTCGCCCAGACTGGAGTGCAGTGGCCGCTCCCGGCCACCGCAGCCTCCACCTGCTGGGCTACAGCAATCCTTCTGCCTCAGCCTTCCAAGTAGCTAACTGCTGCAAGATGAGAAGCATTGATCACATTAATACATGAATGACAATGTAAGTATTTTAGTATGACAAGGACTCTCAATTCTTGGAACTTTTTCAGAAATTACTGAGTACCTACCCTCCAAAAAGGCTTTTACTGATTAGCTGATAATTCTGATATCCTCTTTCAATTATGTTGAAAGCAAGAGATTGGAAACTAAAAATAAGTTTCACCTATTCATTTGAGTCATTAACTTGGTCAGCAGCAAGACAGATGCTCGGGATTGTCCCTTTCTTTGACACCCAGAGCAACAGCAACATTCCAGATGCAGCAGCAGATATACACCTTTCACACCTTCACAGAGGAATAAGGGCGAGTTTGGGAATGAAGGAGTCAAGGATACAGAAGCATAACTCAAACACCTCCTCAGATGAATATACTTTAGAGAAAAGCCCATATGAAACCTAAGATCAAGAAATTAATTTTCTTAAAACTGTCTCATATCATGGACTCTATAAAAAATCTTTTCGTACAACTGGACATGTGAGCACCTCAGTGTGAAGACTGCTGTGTTAAAGCCAAGGAACAAGATCGGGCTTGGTGGCTCAGCCTGTAATCCCAGCACTTTGAGAACTTGGCTAGACCTCATCTCTATAAAAAATAAAAAATCTGCCAGGCCTGTTAGCACACCTGTAGTACCGGCTACTTGGAAGGCTGAGGCAGAAGGATCACTGGAACCCAGCAGGTCAACGCTGGGGTGGCCATGAGCGTGCCATTGCACTCCGACCTGGGCAATGGAGTGAGACCACCTCAAAACAAAACAAAACAAAAAAAGCAAAAGAATAAAATCAAGCTCTTTTCATATTCAAATGTTAATAAAACCCTCTCTGGTTTTTGCATCCGGATCTGAAAACTCAGAAAGCAGTCCTAAGTGATACTTTCCCATGTACACGGGATTACTTTTAAAATATGAAAACAAAAAACTATACCAAGACAGATAAAAGAAATGTTTGCATGCATTTTAATTTCCTTAACCTTGTTCTCTCTCCAAAACAAGTTTCCAAGGGAACAGAGGGCAGGCAAACCATCTTCCACAATGTTTTTGAGCAACTAAAAGTGTGTTTGATTTTAACATTCCTCATCAGCAGCACAAAAAGACATATTTAATTAATATCTGGGTTACTCCATGAGGTGAGGAGTTTTGCAATAGGAAAGGTTACAAACATTTCCTATTGCAAAACCTGTCAGGCAAATTACCCTTTCATGGTAGAATGATTTGCTAGAAAAGCATTCTTGGTTGTAACTATAGTCAGTCACATCAGTTCTACTTAATCACGTAATAACCAGTTAAACTCACCAATACACACTATGTCAATCCTGCTTTCTAGGATGGGGCAGCATGCCAAACACTGCTTCCGACACTGATGTGTGCTGTGATTTTGGGGGCAGGTTCCTTCTGTCTTTTCATCTAATAACTGATCACATAGTAAACGCTGAGGAGGGTCTCAAGGGAGACTAGATCTGAGTGATATTTCTGTATCTGAATGATATTTCTGAGTGACATTTCTGTATCTGAAGATATTTTAAGGGCGAGGCATGGTGGCTCATGCCTGTAATACCAGCACTTTGGGAGGCCAAGGTGGAAGGACTGTTTGAGTCTAGGAGTTTGAGACCAGCCAGGGCAACAAAGTAAGACCTCATCTCTACAAAAACAATTAGGCAGGCATGATGGCACGTGCCTATAGTACCAGCTACTTGGAAGGCTGAGGCGGAAGGATCCCCTGAGCTTAGGAGGCTGAAGTTTCAGTGAACTGTGACTGTGCCACTGCACTCCAGGCTGGATTACAGAGTGAGACCCTCACTCCAAAAAAAAAAATCTGTTTTATGTTTTACAGTAGGCATGGGATTGGTAGACAATAAATTCTTGCAAATAAACACACTACGAAGAGCATGAATAGGGGAAGAGTCATCAATTGAGAGAAATTGTTGATAAAATTAGTGCTCATGGGTGAGGCAGTGGGAGTTCTTAAATACTGTGATATGTAAACTGTATCTTCAATTTTTTGATATATATTGATTTCAATTCTCTATAACAATAACTCACATTTGTTTCTCAATTATTATTATTTTAACAAGAATTAACATATTTTATCAAATATTAAAATTAATTGGCACATAGAAATTGACAAATAATTCAAGATGGTTAAAATTAAAATATTGATTCACATGAAATGACAGAGTATCTTAACATTATAATATTTAGGCATTCACAAATAATCAATAGTCTAGCGAGACAGAGTATTTATTAATATAATGTCATCAATTCCAGGGACAGTCTGAAGTCTTACAGGATTTAAAAGAAAAATTCAAGCTAGCATTCCATCAAGATACCACCAATTATTAGAAATCAACTGTGTATTCCAATGAGCAGTCCATTCTCCTATCTTTGGGGATTTTTAAAATTTTTTTAAAAATTAAGTTTAATTTTTGTTGATATATAATAGATGTGCATACTTTCAGGGAACATGTAATAAGTTGATGCAATTCACATAATAAAATCAGGGTAATTAGGATATCCATTACCTTAAATATTTATCTTTTCTTTATGCTAGGAACATTCACATTATTCTCTTTTAGCTATTTTGAAATTTACAATCAATTATTGTTAACTATATTCACCCTACTGGTCTAGGGAACACCATGTCTTACCTGTCCTATCTAAGTGTATATTTGAACCCATTAATCAGCCTCTCTCCATTCCCACCAGCCCCCAACCCTTCCAGACAAACCTTTTAAATGTCTGTGGGATTATCTCCTAAATGTATGCAACTTTTTCTTCTTAATAAAAGAAACTGGGTTAAATAATTGTTGTTTCTGAAAATTCTAACAAACTTATGTCAAGAAATGAAGTTATAGTTCCCATAGCAACAATGACTAAGCCCTTAGAGCAATCTTGTATGTGTTCTGTATGGCTGTAAGAAGTAAGCCAGTTCCTTAACAAGTCATCTAAATGTTCAACCAAAATTCTGTGCCACAATGAATTTCTTTTTCCTTTTGTGTTAATGGGCTTGGCTCTGTCCATCACCACTGTAATCTTCAGTCATTCATAGATTTAATGCATTGCTTTGGCAACATTTCATTTTTAAGAGGGCTGTAACACTAAAAAATTAATTACAGCACTTAATCACAGTTACAGCAAGTCTCAAAATGCTTTCATATTTTCATTCATTGCTGCATTTTTAAGCAATTAAAAAAACCAAAAACAAAAAAACCCTGAGGTAATATCAATTACTTCTGCAGTGTTCTTTACCCTTCTGTGAATATAATTAGGAATCAAACCTCATTATTAACAAGCCTCGAGAAATAATAAGAAAAAAAGTTAATGGCATTTAAACAATGAAGAAAACATAAGCAAAAATTTCAAATACAAAATTATAATATATAATCAATTTAATGCATTTATAAATTTGGCACGATCAAATATATTACATCAAGCAATAAAGTACAAGCAATATGATAATAATAAAGACAATGCAAGAAAATCACAGAAATTTTTAACAGTTGTATGAGTTATTCTTAAGTGAATAAAGACTACTAAAAAACAACAACAACAACAAAATGGTTATCTATACATACTTTCAAGCCTGGGCTGAAACAAAGCTACCAATGGCTTAAAATCACAAAGCCCAACCAGACACAGTGGCTCACACCTGTAATCCCGGCACTTTGGAGGAGCCAAGGCAAGAGGATTGTTTGAACCCAGGAGTTCAAGACCAGCCTGAGCAACATAGTGAGACCAGAATATAGTGAGGCAGGAGGATTGCTTGAGCCCAGGAGCCGGAGGCTTCGGTGAACCATGACCATGCCACTGCACTCCAGCCTGGGTGACAGAGTGAGATCATGACTCAAAAACAAAAAGAAATCACAAATCACTATACAACTTCATGGAGAGAAATGTAATTTATCGCCAAATGCTAGTTGCCTTACGCAAAATTCTAACACAAGCAAATATTTCTAGGTGTACTTTTTGATGTCTTCAATAACTTCCATTTTGGTACAGGGGGATTTCTTTGACTCCTTAGAAAAGGAAGAGGGTACATGTTGGTCAAAGGGTACTAAGTTTCAGTGAGACAGGAGGAATACATTCTGGTGATCTACTGCTTAGCATGGTGGATGCATTTAATAATAATATATGTATATTTCAGAACTGCTAAGAGAACAGATTTTTAACATTTTCAGCACAAAAATAAACTGTGTATGTCAATTAGTTTGCTTGAATCTTTCTACAGAGTATACATAGATCAAAATGTTACACTGCACCCCACAAATGTGCACTATTATTATTTGTCAATTAAAAAACAAACAAAATTGCTAAAAGAGTGAATTTTAAATGTTTTCATCACGAGAAATAAGTGATGATAGATATGCTAATTACCCTGACTTGTTCATTTCTGAATGTATGCATATATCAAAACATCACATTGCACTCCATAAATATACAAAATTTTTGTCAACTAAAAATAAAACAAAGTGAAAAATTAAATTAAAAAAAAATACAAAAAAGGAATGCTGAAAGAGCCAAAAGGCTATGCAATGAAACTTGCAAAAAAACACAGACAGAGAAAAGTGCAAATATTTTCTGCTCATGTCTGTTAATACTCCAGGGAGGTGACAGCATGCAGAGGTTTGGATGGCCTAGGATAGTGGAAGGAAGGTTCTAGAAACCACAAAACATAAGTCATTACCACCTTCTTAGAAAATAATGCTATGTGTTCTCACTCATAAGTGGACCTTGAGCAAATACTATAAGAAAAGGATTGATGGTAGCAGGAAACTGCGGGGGGGGCGGAGGGCACGCACGGGGAGGTGAAATTGACAGTAGTTGATATCTGCCTGGGTGGGGGGCACACTTCATCAACTAGGGTAACTGCACAATGAATATTTGTATACTTAACCCTGAATTGTACCCCACAATTTTAAAATAAAAATTAAAAGAGGAGGAAAAAAAAGAAAATAATGCTATGGACTGATTGTGCCCCTCCCCCAAAAATTCATATGTTGAAACCCAACCCCCAATGTAGACATGTTTGGAATAAGGAAGTAGTTAAGTTAAATGAGGTTATAAGGGTGGAGGCCTGATCCCATAGGATTAGTGCCCTTACAAAGACACCAGCAACCATGTGAGGTCACAGTCAAAGAGAGAAACCAGACCTACTGGTGACTTGATCATAGATTTTCAGCCTCCCGAACTGTAAGAAAATAAATGTCTGATATTTAAGCAATCCAGGCTGTGGCGCTTTATTGTAGTATCCAAGCAAACTAAGACAAATAACTTACCAGATTAAAAAAAAGGCTGGTATGTTCCTTTCCCCCAATATATACAAGGATATTCATGGCTAAACTGCTGTCACAGGGAACAACTGGAAATTGAGTATGAGTGTGTTCATGGTTAAATGTATTTGGGTTGCACTATATGTGCTCTAGCTTTTACACAGACATTAGGAATAAGGAAGATCTGTGTGTGCTTGCACAGAAAACCTTTCAGTATATACCATTAAGTGAAAGAAGTTATTTGCAGAACACATAATCCTATTTGTGCTACAAAAAGTTATTTGTGTGCTAAAAAAACTGGTCTGGAATTGTACTACCTGACACGGGATCCACGAACTCCACGTCCCTCTTGATACCTGGAATGTGGCCAGTCCAGATGAGATGTGCTTCAGGTATGTAAAATACACATCAGATTTAAAGATTTAGTGCAAAAATAAGTAAAATACTTTATTAATATTTTATAATGATTATGAGAAGATTTTTAAACATAATAGCTTAGGTAGAGTATTATTAAACATAATTTTACCTGTTTATTTTCACTTTTTAACGTGGCTACTTGCAAATTTACAATTGCATGTGTGCCTGGAAGTCTACTGGACACTATTAGTTTAGGAGGACACTCACCAAACTGTTAACAGCAGCGTCCTTGGTAAATGGGAATCCAATTGAAAAGGGAGGGTACATATTCATTCTTTATTTTGTGTAGCTAGGTGCTGTTTTCATTTTTATAGTAAGTACAAATTAATAACTTTTTAAGTAAAGTGATTTTTAAAAGAAAAGGAGCATCTGAAGATGAATATTTTTCATCTAACGCTAGAGCAGACCCACAGTTGTGGAGCTAAGGAGACAAAGAAATCTCCCTGTACCAGAATGGAAATTATTGAAGACATCAGAAAAGTATACCTAAATATGTTTGCTTGTATTAGAAGTTTGTGTAAGGGAACTAGCATTTGGAGATAAATTACCAAAGTTGTTAAACGTGTCTCTGGGTAGTAGAGATGGTGTCCTCATCATTGCCATCATCATCATTATCCAAACCATCTATCTGGGTTAGACTAGTATTAATTTGGGGTTGAGAGTTGCCCCCATAATCCAGAAAATTTGGATATGAAAGAATTAAATGGCAAGTGCTCAGTGACCGAGCTTACAGGCATGCGTTAGACTCAGTTACGGCAGGCTCAGGGATTTGGGGTAAAGAGGATAAAACTCCTTTAGTAAAAGTAACAAGGTTTCTGAAGGTGTTTTTCTCCGCTTAGCAAGGAAGATCTATCTCATAATTCTATGAAACTTACTTAAATCTAGTTATTAGCAGAGGGTTTTCAATGCCTTTTGCAGAAAGCCTTTGCACGGCATACTTCCTTTAAAAACTTGTATCTTTGAGTGTTAAGCATTTGCATGTAGATGTGGCCAGAAAAGTAGAAATATGCATAAAGAAATTTTTAGAGTTTATGGAAATGTAAGCAATCAGTGACATAAAGTAAGTAACTTTGCAATTACTACTCAAGTTTTACCCTAGTGTCAGAGGACACAGACTAGCCAGTCCCAACATTGCAAAATAGAGAAGAGACAGCCCTGGATCAAACTAGCCCAGAGAACAGGACAATTAAACTTGCAAAATCCTGTATGCTGGACACAGATTGTAATTCTTTCTCTAAAATGCTTTTGTTTCCTTTATTCAAAGTCCCAAAATAAAAAGACCTAATAGCAATATTGTTTAAAGGTCCCTGCTTAGACAAAGGAGATTGCATCAACATGCCTCACAGAAAACTGAAAAATGTCTCCATTTGGGTGTGAGAGCACTTGTATTTTTTTAAAAGTATATGTCTAAACCAAAATCAGGCTTACAAGGCAAATGCCACATATAATCGTGGACAAGAGAAATACAGATCATCATATACTTGTGTAATGCGTGAACCAGGAATTGATAGCTCATGTGCTCAGAATGTGTCAAGAATTTCTGTCCCGCTGCCAATTCACAATTCAATCCACAGCCAATAGCAGGAGATCAGGCTTAAGAAAGAGGGACATCACTGAGTCCACACAGTCCAAATGGGACAGAAGTGCATGCTTAGAAATTCTTCTGAGCCCACAGAAACTGCTGAGGAGACACCAAGTGAATTACAGCAATTGACTGAGGGGGTGTGCGTGTGGGTTCGGCGCCCTGTGAAACTGGAGAACATATGGCTCTCTGCAGTGCACAGCATAGATCTTCAGTCTCAAAATCCAATTTCTATGAGAAAAAAGCCATTTGGTCATCCGTCAGAGTCTCGAGTCATAGACAAATTGACATAATGCGGGCCCATAATTAAATAAATCACAAGTGTGACCTCCCCTGGGTGGTAGGCCAAGAACACCAGAGAAGGAGCCAGCGTCTTCTTTATATACAGCAGTCCTCTGAGTGCAATACACACATTCATTCACTGCTCCAGAGATGAGGGCTAGGTGGCACCCCATCCATGCCACAACTCTGGGCAAATTTTCAACAACACTGTGCATGGAAATCAATTTGAATAAATAGAATAATGTGTGTTTCCTCTTTGTAAGAACATAAATAAAACCTGTAATAAGATCATCTAGAAAAGGTCTTGGAGATGCCAGTAGAAAAATGATACATGAATGTAAGATCCTACTATTATAGTTGTTGTTATTGTTCATACTTACAATATCTTTCCCTCAATGTTTCACTGTTCTGAACATGGAGAAAACACTCCCATGCAGAGCTGCCGCGTTCCATTTCCAGGGTGTTCAACTCCATCCTCGGCATTTTCTGAAACGCATCTGTGGGGGCTGCTGCGAGAAGGCACATCACGGTGGCTTCTGCTCCCGTTGAGTTGTCATTTGAGTGAGAAGAGTCTCCAGGAATGCGACGGGCTTGTGTCTCTGGGGGGAATGGGTGGGAACGAGAGTCCCTCTGCTGCCTCTAACCTGAGCCCCTCCAGTCCACGTGCAGATGCCATACACGTGGCTGGAAGAGGACACGTCATCTCAAGTCATTCAAATCCCAACACGTCCCCCAGATGCCGGTTAGCGCATCAAGATTATGAGTCACAATTAGCCCAGTTTACGCCTCTATTCCTTCCCTAACGTCATGAAAGACTTCTCATGCGTTCTTTTAAAGGACCAGTACCGAAATGTAAAAACGCACAGGGATTATCTATTACTTTGTTTAACTAAACAGATTGCCGTGCTGTCCTGCACCAGGTGAGCAGTGTAACACTGCATTGCCGCAGCTCTGTGTTTTGCAGGCCCTACCATGACTCCACACCACCACCTCTCCAGAGTTCCCTTCAGCACATCCCTGCTGGGGCCCGAGTGGAATCTGAGACAATTTTTCTCCCCTGCTGAGGTCCGACATCACTGGGAACTCCATGAGTCTTCATTTCTTGGTCTCCTAACTCTCAAATCGCCCTTCAGGATGGAATTTTTCTGTGTATCTTAATTTACTAAACCTCGACATCCTTGCCGTTGCTCTAATTCACTGACTGCCGGCCTCGACCCAGGAGCTGTGCCAGCCACCCACACATCCTCTTACTATTTGAAACAATCCTCAGCATCACCCTAATGGGGAAGGTGCATGTATGTGTACGCCAAGTGGGGCCAGGTGATGTCCACCTCACACGGCCAGGGATGCCCCATTTGGACCTAAGCTGGCCTTCCGTAAGCCAGCATCTTCTGTTCCACTTGGACAGCTTTTCTTTCTACCCCAAACACAGAAACGGACACGTGAATTTCAACACGAGGCAGTTAATGGATACTGGATGTACTCAAGACCGTCTTACATCTGATGTTTTCACACAGGCACAATGTTGAAGCATTCGGTGATGCTGGAGTTTGCAGTGAGGCAGTGGCTCAATTAGATCACACACCAAAATTATCAGCACATTTCGTTTCTGGTTCATGAGTAAGTCCTAATAAACCCATAAAGTTTAACTAATTAAAATAATTAAGTAATTGTCTGAGTTATTTGCCTGAGTGATTGTACAGTGAAAAATCTCCAATGTGACTATAATAAAAGTGTTCATACACCAGGCAGAGACACTACCAAAGGGCAGGGCTCAGGGTAGCACGCCCATCCTAAAGTATGCATGGCCGTGCCTCCCGCCACAGCTCAATCCAGCTCAAGAGGCAGGTGTCACACCAGCCCCCATTGGGATGTGACAGCAAAAGTGTTTCAAATTTGTCAGCTTTTTATTTAAAGTTAAGCAGGCCAATGAGTGAGCGGGCCCTCGATCTTTCCTCCAATCATGCCCCAAAGCTGGAGAAAAACAGAGAACTAAAAGAGAAGGAGCACCCTTTTTCACTTCCATCATGTTCATTCAGAGTCATTTTAATTACAAATCAGACAATTATTGTTATTCCAAGTTAATGCCTTTGATCATTTATTACATTGTTTAAAAAGTTTATATATATAACAGAGTAGTTGTGTTTCTATCAGCAGGCACAAATGAAGCATTCAATGAAGAAGTACAATAAGTTTCCCCGGATGGTGGAGTTCACTGAATTTTATCAAAACCTTGCTACCAGTTGCCAAAACTGAACCACTGATCCAGAATGCTCACCACAAAATTCTACTAATCCCAATAGTATCTTGGCATCTTGGATATCCTCAGCATCTCTAAGAAATACATCATAACCTCAGGACTGCGCACAAGCACCTCACACTAAACTATCAACCAACCAACAGACCACACCTCAACATCCATCAACTGCCAGTCTTCCTCCCAAGGCAGTACAGGACCAGGCTGGGGTCTCCTTAGTTTGTGTCCTTGCTCATAATAAAGAACGGCCCACAAAGCTGAACCACGGAGGATCAGCACCAGGACAGGGCCTCAGACAAGGCCCCAGCAGCAGCACGAGGCTCACCAAGGCGAACTTCAATGTCAAAAAGAGGCAGGACAGTCCCCGGAGGCACCTGAACAGCTGCTTGGTTCAATTCTCCTTCTTGGAAGCCAAAGTACTGAAGGACCTTTATTAACCAATGTTGCACAGCCTACCTATACTCCTTGGTGCCTGATGGAATGCCGGCAGAGCCCCCAGAGAGGGAAGATGTGCCCTTGCTGACTCTCCCAACGACTGTCCACCCAAGTGCTTATTCTTTTCATTTCTAGGTTGTTTCATATGCCAGGGTACTAGAAAAAAAAAAAAAAAACAGCCCACAAATAAGCAGCTTTCAACCCACACAGACCAAGCAAGTGTCCTTCCAATGCATATGCTAAGCTGCCCGAAAGCCAGCAGAGCGTTTCAGGGTGACATCGCTCTCTAGTGCTTGGTGCTGCCAGGATGAAAGCTGGCTTTTCAGAAATGAAACCCACCCTCATGAGCCTGCAAGGTGCCCCCCAGTCACCAGAAATGAATGTCAATTCCAAATATCCTGCAGGAACTCACCAGAGAGTCGCTCATATGAATAAGCTCTGTCCACCTCAACAGCAGCAAACTTGAAGTGGAGACAGGAGGGGTCATTCTTCCACTGTCAAAATATATTTGCTGCACTAACGTGGGTCACCCCAGAGTTCGGCTCTGGAGAACATGAGAAAGATCTATTTGACTGAGTTCCATGAAAGCTACAGCTCACCTAACTGCAGCTCACGGTCTCCAACATGACCATGACATGAACTCCCAAGCACGCTCACCAGGAGGGAGTCCAGACCACAATGCAGGCAACTAGCCAAGTGGGAAAGGGTTTGGAGGACAATTTTACATGCCCTACACCCCGACTGTTTGTGTTTGCATATGTGTGTGTGTGCACATGTGTACTGCATGCTGTGTGTCTTGATTGCATTATATGGGCATATTTGTGTGTACGTGTATGTGTGTACATGTTTGTATGTGCATGACTACATGTGTGTATGGGCATATCTGTATGTATAGGTATGCATTGCATGTGCATTTGTGTGTGCGTGATTGCAGAGCTGTGGGAATATTTGCGCTTGCATGTGTGTATGTTCATATTCACTTGTGTGTGTGCATGATTGCACTGTGTGGGGGTATTTGTGTGTGCATATGCGTTTGTATGCATGTGTGATTGCATATGTGTGGGTGTGTTTGTGTGTGCATGCTTGTGTGTCTGTGTATATGCGTGCGTGGACACACATATGCTAGAGTGTGAAGAATGGCAAGGAAAGATGCTGATGTGTATCCTCTTCCCTGCAAGTCTCCCTTCTAGATGTTTCCACCTTCTCAGCTCTCACCAATACGGTACAATCCACCATCCTTCCATCCAAACATTCAAAATTCAAAAAGTTCTGAAAATCATAAGCATGTTGGCAACAAAGCCCAAATTGTTCATCCTTCCAAGAGAGGCACCTGAGGACCTGGACTGATATAGAACCATCCATCTTCACCCTCCTTCCTGTGAATATTAATGTGTCTGATGATAACAAGTCATTGCCCTGAACCACAAAGAGATCATGGCAAATGCACATTAGACTAGTTAAAAGGCAAATCACCTATGAGAGGACAAGTCAAGGCACTCTGACATTCTTCTTTAACTAGTGATTGCCAGACATTATCATATGTTTATGTGAGGATGTGCCCGTGTCCTCTACTGGGGCACAAACTTCACTTGTCCAAGAACTGTACTTAGTTCTAGGTAGTATTCCCAGTGTTTAGTGCCTGGCAAGGAGTGTCACTTAATAAACATCCATTGGCTACATTTTATTTCAACCAGAGATTTAAAATCACATTATTTTGAAAGTGGCTTACAGAAAATGCTACAAAAATAGAATATTCCCATGAACATGATTTGATTTTGAACCAGAAAAACTTCTTGTGTGTCCTGGTTCTACCAGTTCACCCATTGGGCCAGTGGGAGAGGAGGGGAGGAAGCAGAACAGGTCAACAGGGATAGTTCAAACTGCACAAGCCCTGGTGGGTAAGGCAGAACCCAAGGAGGAGGCACGGGGTGAATTTCTGCAAAGGGTCATATCTGTCTCAAATATTTATGCAAATTTTGCCTTTTACTCCAAATAGTTGAAGGTTTTCCTTGACTAAAACTCTCATTATGTTGTGTGCTTATTTCTTAATTTGAATTTTTTTTTTTTTTTGAGTTGTAGTCTCATTCTGTTGCCCAGACTGGAGTGCAGTGGGTGCTCCCGGCCACTGCAGCCTCGACCTGCTGGACTCTGGCAATCCTTCCGCCTCACCCTTCCAAGTAGCTAGAACTACAGGTGCACGCTACCACACCTGGATAATTTTTTTGATTTATTGTAGAGATGAGGTCTCGCCAAGTTGCCCAGGCGGTTCTTGAACCTGTAGGCTCGGGCAATCCACTCACCTCAGCCTCCCAAAGCACGGGATTACAGGCTGAGCCACTGAGCCTGGCTTAATTTGAATTTTTAATGCAAGGTAGTGCAAAGAATAATTCAACTAAATTGCATAACTATCACCTGTATTTTCTTAAGAAATAAAACATTAATGATAGAAGCTTGTCAGCCTTCCCCATCCCTACTCTCCTCCAGATACCACAGCCAGATGTATTCTCAACTTAACCCACAAATACATAAGTCATCAATGTGCTGCACATACATCAAAGACATTCTATGACACAATTCTGCAATGTGTGTTCTCTCGTGTTTTACTTAAGATTGTCTCCAAGTGCCACCCGCAGATCGCAGACGACAGTGACACAAATACCAGGAAGTCCTTGGAACTTGTGCAGGAATTTTTCTAGGATGTTCACAAGCAGGTCAATCAGCAAGGCTACAGGGTAAAGCAGTTCTGACTTCACTATAGCCTGCTAAGTTCCTCACACAACTTGTTCTTATGAGCAAGCACGTCACTCATACATTTACTTCCGTGCACTAACTCACACTCTAGCATGCAAGGTGAGCTCCTGTTCCCCATGTCCTCACCTATATTTGGTATAATTAGCCTAATTTTGTGAATAAAATAGGTGTAAGATTACAACTAGTGTTTTCATGCATGCTTTACTGAGTACTGTGTTGATCTGCTCCCTGGGCTTCCTAAAGCCACAGAACTGTACGCTTTAAATGGGTGCCTTGCACAGTATCACCATAAAACTGTGATTTTAAAAAAATAAAACATAAACCAAGTTTATCCTGGGGTTTGCACATCCTTGGGACACAACTGCATACATGCGTGGGCTTTGCAGCCCAGTTTGTAAAGCTCAGAGTTCTATGATATTTAATAACAGCTGGTATTAAAGCAACATGTGGAATTGTGATATTCCTTGTAAAAGTAATATTTTACTTGTATATATTCCTATTTTCTAATAATATTAAAATATAATCATAAAAAAAACAGCACCTAGTCAGTACTCATGGATATAGAAGTTGTTGGTATATGAAAGCCTTTTGTACTAGGGATGAGACTCAAAGGTGCCTGCAGGACCTTCCAACACCTGCCAGTTACAGGCACAGTCTCAGATGGCAACAGGCAATTTAGAAATCTGTGTCCAAGGTTCTCAAACTATTTCACTGAAAGCAGTGGTCAAGATGGTGGCCGTTTAAATGGGGGAGGATCACTCGATGAGTTACCTATCCACTCTTGAACTACTGGAAGGCTTTCTGACCTCAGAGAATAAGGCAGCTGCCTAAGAGCCTGCTTCAAAGCAGCCTTCTGAAACCTCAAAATGTCTCTTTTGTGATCAATCCATCTCTGGCACAGAGAATAAGCCCCCTGTGCTCCTGGCACCCAAGTAACTGATGTCCCAAGTCTATACCTGATCCCACCACTGGGTCTGCAGTCTTTCAGGGTGGAGCCAGTCTCAACTCCAGAAGCAACATCCCACCTTTGTTGGAGTGAAAATAAATTGAGTGAGTGAACTGAATCCTCCGGCTTCCCCTCTGTTTCAAAATGAACAGTCTACCAGGGATGTCAGAATCCAGCCTCCGCCCTCAGCCTAGCTCCATGACCTACCCTAAAGCAAGGAAGTCCCTCCCCAGCTCCCACCTCTACAGGATGGGGTCAGGAGCCTGGGCCACCCTGGTTATCTCACCTTTCAGTCCCTCCACTGCCAGCCTCCCTCACAATCAGGGTGATTTCTGAGTCCCCAGAAAGAGACCTTCACTGAACACACCTCTCTCAAAAGGGCACAAAACAAATTGCTGCCCTGGGTTTTCTCGAGACTTGCTCACTTTCCAATGGATTCATCCATTTGGTGCCTGATTTCTCTGGGAGCCTACATCCCCAGATGTCTCCTGTGGCAGCCTGGGCACAGCCAGCCAGATGTCCTCCAGAGGCATCCAGCGCTGAGGGAGGGGCACTCGCGCTGCCTGGTACTGAGATGACTCTTCACCTGATCAGGAATCATTCTGGGGGTCTGTTTCCTATAGCCAACTCTAAACAGGCAATAATGGCTTCTCTCAACCCCCTTCTTCTGGGGATTCAGATACTGGTTTTAACGAGCCTCAAAAACCCAGACTGCTTCAGAGGCCCCTCTGAGGAAGTGAGAACCCTCTTCATGCTGTGTAATTAAGCTGGATCCCAGGGTCAGCTGCTCCCCAGGCCCAGACCCCAACCCAGCTGTCCTGCATCCTTCAGGGAGGCTCCGTGCAAACCCTGTGTACCACGTTATGTGTATGAAACCTTGTGTGACAGCCGACCCCACAGGGACCATGAATGAGCACTTGCATCAGTCCATAGACCAAAAGAAAAGGTAGGAAATCCAGGGGTAGACCCAGAGGCCTAACAAAATACAGACCTGTTGTGCCTTCAACCATTGTCAGCTGCTACACATTTGAGAGCAGCTGGTCTATCAGAACAGGCCAGGTGGAGTCAGCAAGGAGCAAATCTCCTACAAGAGAAGCAGGGGAGGGGCCAGGTGGGGCATCCTTTTCGGACCTGGGACGGGGCCATACCCAGGGCAGGCGCAAAGGGCACAGATAAGCTGTGCCGGCTGATCTGAGGTGCACGAAACAGTGAATCGGCAGAACTTTGATTTTGTTCTGCAGTTCATTTTTAATATAAGACTGATAATTGGATGATGTTGAGAAACCACCTTTGAATCCACGAATCTATTTTTATCAACAATTTAATAAACATTTCTTGATTCATTCCTTATCATAACATGCCCTGTTCTTTGAGAACAATGTGCCTAACCTTCCGGCGGTACATGCCCTTTGAGCTGTTTTCTAGGAATACCATGAAGTACCCAGAGCCATCTATGTAATCGCACCTGGTGTCCTTGGAAACTGGTGACTTATCCAATCTTCTCTTTCAGTCACAAGTTCCACAGTCTGTGTCTGGACCCCAGAACAAAGGTGCAGACAGAATCCATTCATATAAAAAATAATGAGAAGTGGCATATCACAAAAGACAAACACGTTGTGGTTGAAAAGGATGTACTTGGATTGCAGTATTTCTGCTGCTAACTTTAGGGTCCATAACTTGGTTGTATACCAACAAATTTTAAAACAGACCCACATTCAAACAATGGCATCACCACTGTGCGATCCTGGACAAAAGGAAAAGGAAGAAACAGACCTATTTCAAACAGTCCCACCTTAGATGGTGCCTGCAACACTAGCGGATACTCCATCTACTTGTTTTCATGTGCAAAGACTGAGTACATGTCACGGGTGGGAGATATGGCCTGTGGTTCTGAAACATTTTCTTGTAGAAATGAAGTAGTCTTTCTGGAAACCACACCTCTGCCTTTCTAATCATTTGCATGATACTCAAAAGCAATCAACTAATTTCTCTAGATAACACCTACAGATTTAAAAAAATTAAATAAAGCTACTGTCTGTTTTTTTGTTGTTGTTTTTGTCTTTGTTTGAGTTGGAGTCTCACTCTGTCACCCAGGCTGGAGTGCAGTGTCACGCTCACAGTTGCCACAGCCTTGACCTGCTAACCTCAGGTGATCCTTCTACCTCAGTCCTCCAAGTAGCTGGAACTATAGGTGTGTGCCACCATGCCTGGCTAATTTTTTCATTTACTATAGAGACAAGGTCTTGCCAAGCTGCCCAGATTGGTCTTGAACTCCTGAGCTCAGGTAATCCTCTTGCCTCCGCCTCCCAAAGTACTGGGATTGCAGACATGGGTCACCAAGCCCAGCCACTGCCTGTTTTAACTTGGGTATAGTTCTATACACTCTTATCTTATGAATAATCCCACTAAGACACAAAGGTGGCAATGATGACTGCACCCACTTTTCTACATTTGAACTCAATAACCATCTTAATTCGTGGGAAGATAGAATTACATATATGCTTTAAGCAGTGTTAGGGACTGAACTGTGTATTCCAAAAATTCCTGTGATGAAGCCCCAACCCCTAAGTGACTATGTTTGGAGACAACCTTGAAGGAAATGATTAAGGTAAAATGGGTTTATTAGGGTGTGCATGATCCAGTCTGTCATCTTTTTAAGAAGAGGAGATCAGGACACAGACACACACCGAGGGTCGGTCCTGTGAGGGCAGGAGAAGACAGCTTCTTCAAGCCAAGGAGGGAGGGCTCAGAAGGAACCAGCCCTGCCACACCGCCATCTCAAATGTCCAACCTCTAGACGGTGAGAGAATAACTGTTGTTCACGCCACCCAGCTGTGAAACTTTGTTATGGCAGCCCGAGCTGACTAATAACATCCGGGTAAAAAGACACATAAACAGACATCCATTTGTATAACATCTTACTTGTAGGCAAATCTGTTTAACATTCTGCTTCATCCTATTATGTATTAAGAACAAATAAATTTAGGAAAAAATGAACTAAAATTTTAATTTGAAAAAATGATAAATGTCCTCACTTTCTAAATGACTCTTTTTCATTCGATGTTGGGCCCAAATTGCTCAACAAATTGAAAATTAATCAAAAAGAAATCTTTGTCCCTTTTACCAACAAAAGGCAGTTCTCCTTAAAGAATCAAGAACAGTACTTCTTATGTTCTGACAGTGACACCCCCATTGCTAAGTGCTCACTCGTAGCTCCACAGCCTCACCCCTGCTCGGGAGGCCTGTTGAGAACACCCCAGTGGACAGCAGAGGGCACCAACTGTCCTGCCTGTCCCACAGCCAGTCCAGGCCACGCCCCGTCCACCCTGCTCTCCCCCATGCAGGCGCAACTCATCCAGGAAGGATGAGGCAGCGCCACTAACTCAGAGTCCTCTCCTTTGCCTACGCCTCCGAGCTCATCCCCAGGTTTAAAGAACTAGGTCTCACACTTGAAAAAGAGCTGGCTTGCCCATGAGTTCATGGTGTGCTGGGAATGAAAAGGTGAAACTATCCTTGAAAAGTGGCTTAATCTAAATGGTGTGTGTGTGGACGCCACTTTTCATCTCACTTAAGAACACTTAACACGAGATCGCCCTCTTAAACAAATTTTAAGTGCATGGTGTATTGTTGGCTGTAGGCACCACCTGGCAGAGCCGATCTCAGAGCTCATTCCTCGCGTTTGGCGGGTAGCCTGACGCCCATTGGTAGACAGGCATGAGAAGCGCCACAGAGCCAGGACTGCAGAGTCCCAGGCACTGCCTCTGGGACACAGGCCTGTCTTGCTCCTCCACCTCCATCTGCTTAATGTGCTCACCTGCAATCATCAGAAATGGCCAACACAACCCCCATTGAAGCAGACTTGTTTCCTGTGATCACTGATGTACTGTTCTTTCTGAGTGGTCAAGAAAATAAGCCCTAGAAGGCCAAGGGAAGGAGACATCCCAGGAAGTAACAGTCTTTTGCCGACCTCCCCAGGTTCAAGGCTTCATCCTCAGCCTGAGTGCAAGGTGGCCGGTATGACCACCCAACCAGCGTGGAAGGCCAGCATGCACAAAACAGAACACAGGACATGGAACAGATCATGCTCATGGAAGTGGAGAGGAATCTTGCAGAGAAGCAACAGATAAGGGATATTTTCTAGGGAAGGAGAGAAACCACGGAAAAGGAATTAGCAAAGCGTGTGCAACGCTTCAGAGGCTCGGGGGTTATGTGGGGCAGGGACTGAGGCAGAGGATTTGGCAAAATTTAAACCCTGACCCAGGCTTTCAGTAAAGGACTTAGGAAAAGAAACCTTAGAAGCTAATACTGTAGGGGATGGTCCTTCCGTTTATAACACTCTTTTGAGAAGCCGTCCTTGAAGGACACCCTGCAGGAGTCAGAAGTGATTTTCACACTATCCAACCTGGGCATGTGCCTCCTCTGTTAAGGTCACACATGCAGTTGTCCTCATCTTTTCTGCCTGCTCCCCTCTAGGCAAGGGGATGTGTCATCTGGAAGGCAGGGGGCCCTCCTGCTCCTCTTGGAACTCTTTTTTTTTTTTTTAACAATGTGGCAGGAGCAGGCGGGCCAGCAAGTCAGTGACACCCACCTGTAGTCTCAGGAAGGCCAGAGCCCATGCCCGAACCAGTCCTCACCTGAACCTGCCTCCTGAAGAGCCACACCACACAGGATCAATATGACTGAGCAAACACATTGCCTAATAGGCTATCACCGATTTCCAGAAGTGTGAAAGGTATTTTAGAAGCTTCACGGTTAAACAAGAGTATTTTGTATCAATTAGCATGAAGACACAGGGAGACAAAACAGCAAAACAAGTAAATGACATGAAGATTACAAAAAAATTATTGTGGAAAAACAAGGAAAATTTGTATTTCAGACTGACAGTAACTATTAATAATATTGCTGCTACTACAACCATAATATGAATCTGACCATTAAGTTCGCGAACTTATCCTAGAAAAAGTGCTACATGCCTCATTGCTGACTATCACTACAGTCACCCTTGAAGTACTCCCCTTGGGAAGCTATGCACAAATGCCAGCACCTATTCCAAGCAACTTTGGAATTTTTTCTGGAATGGCTGTCAGAACTGTCATCGCAAGAATGTCAGAGTTTGAATTAGAGCAACAAACAAACATTAAATTTCTTGTTAAACTTGCAAGAGTGGAAGTGAAGTCAGGAACACATTAGTCCAAGTTTATGGAAATAATGCCATGAAGAAAGCGGCAGTGTGCAAATGGATTAAACATTTTTCTGAAGGGAGAGAAAGTGTCACGGATGAAGAGAGGTCAGGATGGCCAGTAACAAGCAGAACTGATGAAAACATTGCAAAAAATTCATCAAACCATGCATCAAAAATTGTCAGCTGACTGTGAGAAGCGTAGAAGACCAAATAAACATTGACAGAGAAACAGTTAGGAAAATCTTAACTGAAAATCTTGGCATGAAAAAGGTGTGTGCAAAAATGTCTGTGAGGGAGTGTTTAGCCAGTAATGAATAACTGTATTGGAACGCCCTCCCTACTCACCTGATCTGGCCCCCAAAGACTTTTCCTTACCCTGAGATAAAGGAAAATTGAAAGGAAGACATTTTGATGACATTCAGGACATCAAGGATAATATGAAGATAGCTCTGATGGTCATTCCAGAAAAAGAGTGCCAAAATTGCTTTGACAGGTGGACTAGGAGCTGAGGTCAGTGCATAGCTTCCCAAAGGGAGTACTTTGAAGATGACCATAGTGATATTCAGCAATGAGTTATGTAGCACTTTTCCTAGGATGAGTTCGTAAAGCTAACTGTCAGACCTCATACATGGCATAGTAATAATACAGTGGTAATGGGAAGACTTTCATTATATGTGAAAGTACAAAGAAATAGCAGCATTCATCAGTGGCCGTGGGGTGATTCCACTGGTCCCTGGCATCACAGTGGGATCTGCAGAACCCACTCCTAGCAGCATCTGTGATGTTCAGGGTGCAGGCAGGACGAAGGGCATGTTTCACACCAATGCATCTCTAGCACCATACCAAGCTTCTTACATGCCCTTCTATGCGACAGCAACTTTGTGAGGTGGATATGCAACACTGTTAGCTATTTTATTTGGGGGGAATTTATTTTATAAAAACATAATTGCTTTTTAATTATGAGAGAGGATGGAGGTCCCTGAAATGGGGACATATAACTAAACTGCAAAAGTCACTAAGAATAATTATTTTAGGAGTTCCAGCAAATCAGCAATTATACATTTTAATCATTAAAACCTAAGACACAAAAGCAAACGTGAAGTGTGCCAGTCACATCACCTCTTAATAACCTAACCTGTCATCCAGCATAATCTCTGCAGTTATTACAAATGATAGGTGCAAAGGAGAACCTCTAAGGGAGAGAAGTTCTAAGGCTGGCTCTTACAGTACCGCTGTAAAAGAACTGTGCTATTCAGTAAATCATACACTCAATGTCTTCTTGTATACTTTTATTGAAGTAAAATATATATAACATAAAATGTACCACTTTAAGTGCACAATTCAGTGGCACTGAGCACACTTGCAATGTGGTGGTTCCATCACCAAGACTCATATTAAAAAAGATCATTTTCTTTCAATGGAAACACCCAAGTTTCTATTTAGAAAATAAAAGGTTAAGCACAAAGTCATGGGAATAGCAGCCAACATGGATTCAAACATCCAAGTTTAGGTCCCAGTCCAGCAGTGACTGACTGCATGTGTCCAAGTCACATACTTAGCTCTCCCAGGCCCATTCCCTTCCTTACAGTGATAGAAAAGGCCTGCCCTGCACATACCAGTGCAGAACAGGTGATCACACGTCACAATTAGGGACAAGCCTGGCCACCCCACAGAGCTTGAGTCAAAGCTCATCCCTTCAGGTCCTATCGCAGCAGTTTTCAAGGCGGTTTGGGCTCCCACCCACTCCCCACCTACTCCCACCCACTCTCCACCCACTCCAGCAGGACTGCTCTGCTTCCTTGTGAGTGCTGCATTGTGCTTCTGCCCATCTGAAGAAGTGGGTACCACGGATGTAGTAAACATGTCTGAAACTACGTGGCAGCACATTCACTTGAGCTGGCTCTCCAAGGACACTTCTCACATCATTCTGAGTTCATGCCTCTCCTTCTCCATTCTGGGATATTTAATATAGCCATATCTAGACTACCTTACTCACGGGCCTGGTAAACATTTTTAATCCCATAAAGTAATCAACTATACATATGTAATAAGTACTAACATCTTCATAACTCATCAAGTGCTAGATTGGCCCATTTGTGCTGTTATAACAAAATACCTGAGACTGAGTAAGTTATAACGAAAAGAGGCTTATTTAGTTCATGGTTCTGCAAGCTGAAAAGTTCAAGGGCATGGCCTGGCCTCTTTTGAGGACAACACACCATGGCAGAAGGTCAAAGGAAAAGCAGACGCATAAGAAGAGGAAAAACCCAAAGAGTGTCCTGGCTTTATAACAACCCACTCTAGAGGGAAATAATCCACTCCCAAGAGAATTAATCCAGTCTCCCAAAAGGGAGAGCTCACTTGCTATGGAGAGAATGGAGCCAAGCCACTCATGAAGAATCTGCCTTGTGACCAGAACATCTTCCACCAGTCCTCACCACACTGGAGATCAAAGTCCAACACGAGTTTTGGTGAGAAAGAACAACCCTATCCAAACCATTGCAGGTGCCAACAAAACGAAATGTATCATCTGAGGTTCTCTACCTCAGGTAACAGGCAAGAAAGGCCTAGGAGGAGTGACTGTGGGAGACAAGTTAAGTAGGCTGATGAAAGAAATAAACAGAAATAGCGATAAACAGGAATAGATGGATAGACAGAGAGACAAATAAATAGAAATTGAGATATCATCTTTATTCTTTCAAAAATGTATATGAATGACAATATGCAAAAAATCCTCACTAAAATGTTTTAATCAATTAATAGAATATTTAGGTTTTCCAATGAATGACTACTACAAGCACAGCTGTCATTATTCAGTGGTCTACGGTTTTAACATTAAAATAATAAGCTATCACTTTCAAAGAGCTGACACCCCCTGCTTCAGCCCAAATGAACACTTGTAGGGGTAGACATTACCAATAAACTGCTGAGTGAGTGTGGGAACACAATATATTAACACCTGCCCCCTAACTCTAATTTCTTTTTCCATCCTTAGTAACAGAATCCCTGGGTTTTAACTTTTTGTTGTGGTAATATAAATAAATTTAGCTATTTTAATCATTTTTAAGTGTTTAATTCAGTGGCAGCAATTGGATACACAATATTGCACAACCATCAGCACTATTTCCAAAATTTTCCACCACTCCAAACAGTAACTTTGTACCCATTGAGCAATATCTGCCATTCTTCCCTTCCCCAGTCCATTATACTCTGTCATTTTTAATTTGTCTATTCTAGATAACTCACATAATTGGAATCATTCAATATTTACACTCTTGTATCTGGCATATTTCACTTAACATATTTTTAAGGTTCATTCATGTGGTAGCAAGTATCAAAACTTCCTTCCTTTTTATGACTGAATAATATTTCATTGTATGTGTATACCACATTTTCTTTATCCATCCATCCATTGAGGGACATGTGGGTTGTTTCCACTTTTTGGTTTTTGTGACTAAGGCTGCTATGAATCTTGGAGCACAAATATTTGAGTCATTATTATCAAAGCACTCTTATACTGAAGAGTGGAACTGTTAGGTCATATAACTGCCAAATTGTTTACCACAGCAGCTGAACCATTTTACATTTCCACCAGACATTCCAATTTCTCCACATACTAGTCAAAACGTGTTATTTTTCTTCATTGTTGTTGTTGTTTTAAAAGACATCTAGTAGGTATAAAATGATATCTCATTGTGGTTTTGATTGACCTTTCCTTTATGACTAGCGATGCTGAGCATCTTTTCATGTGTGTGTTGACCATGTGTATACCACCTTTGGATAAATGTCTAGTCATGTATTTTGTCAATTTATTAGTTAGGCTGTTTGTCTTTTGTTGCTGAATTGTGTAGGGATTATTTATATATTTCTAATACTAAATCCTTATCACATGTCATTTACAAATGTTTTCTCTCATTCTGAATTGTTTTTTTATTCTCTGCATAGTATCCTTGATACACAAAAGTTTTTTCTCATATTAACAAGGTCCAATGTATCTATTTTTTTCTTTTATTGCATGTGATTTTGGTGTCATATTTAATAAATCATTGCTAAACTCAAGGTCAAGAAAATTTGCCCTATATTTTCTTCTAAGGATTTTATAGTTTAGCTCTTACAATTATGTCTTGGGTCTCTTTTAATTTTTGTATACGGTATGAAGTAGGGATCCAACTTCATTCTTTTGCATGTGTATATCCAGTTTTCCCAGAACCACTTGTTTAAGAGACTGTTCTTTCCCCATCGAATGGACTTGACACTCTTGCCAAAAATAAACTGGCCACTATAATAGTGAATATATGTCATTATACATTTGTCTAAACCTATAGAATGTACAACACCAAGAGCAAACCATAAACTACAGACTTTGTGTGATTATGTTGTGTCAATATAGGTTCCTCAATTTTAACAAATATACCACTCTAGTGGAGGTTGTTGGTAATGAGGAGGTTGTAGGGTGTGCAGGGGTACATGATAAATATCTGCACCCTTTGTTCAATTTTTCTGTGAACCTAAAACTGATCTAAAAATTAGTCTTAAAATTAATAAATAAAATTTGTTACAGCTGTGAGGGTTTATTTTTGAACTTGAAATTCTATTCCATGGATCTATATGTCTACCCTTATGCCAGTACCATGTTGCTTTCATAACAGTAGCTTTGTATTAAGTTTTAAAAACAAGAGTGTAGTTCTCCAACTTGGCTCTTTTTCAAGATTGTTTTGGCTATTGGGTTCCATTGAAATTCCACATGAATTTTAAGAAGACTTTTCTATTTCTTCCCAGAAGGCAGTTAGAATCGTGATTACAATTTCACTGAATCTGTAGAGAACTTTGAATAGTGTTGCTTTTTCAATAATATTAAATTTTCCACTCCATGAACACAAAATATCTGTTTGTGAATTTAATTTATTTCAGTAATGTTTTGTAGTTTTCCATATATAAGTCTTTCACCTCTCCAGTTAAATTTATATGTAAACATTTTATTATTTTTGATGCTATCATAAATAAAATGTTCTTAATTTCCTTTTTGAATTGTTCATTGTTCAACCAATTTTGTGTATTGATTTTGTACAAGTTGATTCTGCAATTTTTCTGAATTTACTTTGCTAAATTTATTAGCTCCAAGAGGTTTTGTAGATGTGTATATGTGCTTGTGTGGATTTCTTATAGTTTTTGTTTCTGTTTTTGCTTTTACATATAATATCATGTGATTTGTGAATAGAAATAGCTTGACTTATTCCTTTCTAATCTGAATTTCATGTTCTTTGCCTAACTGCTTTCCCAGATCTTTCCAGCACTACGTGGAATAGAAATTAGAGAAATGGGCATCCTTGGTCTTAGCAGGAAAGGTTTCAGTCTTTCACCAATGAGTACGTTATCAGCTATGGGTTTTTCATATATGGCCTTTGTCATGTTGAGGAATCACACTCTTTTTTATTTTGATGAGTATTTTCATCATGGAAGAAGTTTTAATTTTGTCAAATAACTTTTCTGCGTCAACTGAGATGATCATGTGGTTTTTATCTTCATTCTATTAATGTGGTGCATTACACTAATTGATTTTAATGCATTGAACCACCCTTGTATTTCTGGAATAAATTTCATTTGGTCATGATGTATAATCCTTTTAAAATGCTTTTGAATCTTTTTTGCTAGGGATTTTTGCATGTATATTCATGTAGGATGTTGGTCTATAGTTTTCTATACTTCTAGTTCTAGTAACAAAGTAATGCTGGCTTCACAGAATGAATTGAGTATGTTCCTAGAACCAAACTTTTTTGAAAAGTTTGAGACAACTGGTGTTAATTTTTCAAATGCTTGATAGAGGTTACCAGAGAAGCTATCAGGTCCTAGGCTTTTCTTTCTTGGGAGATTTTGATTATTGATTCACTATCTTTACTAATTATATGTTTGTTCAGATTCCATATTTCTCATGTTCAGCATTGGTAGATTATGAGTTTCTAGAAATTTGTTCAGTTCACCTAGGTTATGCAGTTTATTTGGTATATAGTCATTTACAGTGTTCTCTGATAATCCTTTTTATTTCTGTTAAGTCAATAAGTGATGACTCCCCCCACCCCACCATTTCTGATTTCAGTAATTTGAGACTTCTCTTTTTTTCCCTTAACTCTTCACTAAAGTTTGTCAAAACTAAAGTTTTGTTGACTTTTCAGATAAACAACTTTTGGCTTTGTTGATTTTCTGTGTTATTTTTCTATTCTCTGTTTATATACCCTCTAATCTTTATTACTTCCTTCCTTCTGCTAACTTTTCTTTGCTATTTTAAAAAAATTTCTTATGGTGCACAAATTACTGATTTCAGATCTTTCTTGTTTTTTAATGTAGGTGTTCATGGCTATTAATTTCCCTCTGACTGCTGCTTTTGTTGTATCCCATATGCGTTAGTATACTGTGTTTTCATTTGTTTCTAGGTCTTTTCTTTTTTCCCTTGTAATTTCTTCTTTGAGCCATTGTCTATTTAAGAGTATGTTGTTTAATGTCCACATATTTATGATCTTTGCAGTTTTTCTTCTGTTATTGATTTCTGTTTTCATTCTACTGTGGTCAGAAAATATAATTTGCATTATATCAATTTTAAATTTATTAACTTTTTTGTGGCCAAACAAGAATGTGCACTTGCTATTGTTGAATAGAATGCTCTGGTATGTCTGTTAGATCCAACTGGTTTATGCTGTTACTCAAATCGTTTATTTCCTTATTGATCTTCTCTCTGATTGCTCTACCTATTTTTGAAAATGGGTTATTGAAGTCACCAACTATTATTGTAGAACTGTTTATTTTTCCCTTCACTTCTGTCACTTTATGCTTCATATATTTTGGGACACTGTTATTATGTGCCTATGTGTTTATAACTGTTATATCTTCCTATTGAATTGAAGTTTTTATCAGTGCAGACTATCCTTCTTTGTTTCCAGAACCTTTGAGCTTTAACTGGACTTACAGCACACCAGAACAGGAGCTGGAAAATTTGGACCAGTAAGTCAAAGGCTACTGCCTGTTTTTTTGTGACCCACAAACCAAAAATGGTTTTTATACTGTTAAGTGACTCAAAAAATCAAAATAATAGTATTTCATGAAATGTGAAAACTACATGAAATTCTAATTTCAGTGTCCATAAAGTTTTATTGGAATATGGCAATGCTAGTTCACATATGCGTCACCTAGGGCTCCTTTCACACTACAATAGCAGAGATGAGCAGTTGCAGCAGAGACCATATGGCCTGCAAAATCTAAAATATTTATTATCTAACACCCTACAGAAAAGCTTGTATACTCTTGCTTTAAGGAAAAGACTATCTTCTAGCCTGCCTTGAGGCTGAGAATAGCCATTTGACAAAGTTCTGGATGTGGCTCCTAAGACACACAGGTAACAATAGGGTATGTTGCTTCCTTGTTGCTGCTGGCTAGAAAGCAAGCAGGACAGCAGGAGCTCCAGCCTCTCAAGGTCCATGAGAAGAAAGAAATAAGTTAAGGACGGCTGAGTACCAAGGTGAGGAGCCCATGGCCCTGATAATACAGGAGCTTCCATAGAGACTTGGAGGCCCTGAATTAATGCAAAAATTAATTTCTCTTTAAGTCATTGTTACGCCAGGACTATTGTGGGATGTTGTGTTAGAACACACACTAGAACACACTAAACTGATATTTCCCAGAGAGCTACTGTGGTCCAATGTTGTTTGAGTCAGTTGGGTCAAATGCCACGTATCTGGCAATTAATGATTTTGATCCCAGGACAACACAACAACAGAAATGGCCTCTCCCAACAGGCAGCATCAATAGTGTTAGAATCACGCAGTGAAGAATTTCTATTGTTTTTCTATCCAGTGTGGGCTTGAAGATATTCTCAACAACTACAAACATACCAGAACAAGCAAACTTTTCACCAAATAGAGCACTTAACGTTTACAAATCATCAGATGTCTTAGTCCTAGTAGGGCCCTTGAAGTCCTTGTAGTTCATGTTACCGTTATTGTTTTGCAATGGAATTATATTTCAAATAAACTCATACACAAAAACCCAATATGAAAACAGAGAAACTCACATTGAAGAAACCTAGATGAAGGGACTGGAACCTGCCCACCATGGCATCCCTAATATTTCATGCTCTTTTTTGCAACTCTCAAACTTTATTAAATACTTTCTAAATGCCAATTCAAATTTCCCAGTAAACATTTTTTCACTATCACTAGTAACGGTCATATTATACAGGTAGCCATAAGCTACTGACAATTTTATTTTCTCCCTGAATCTTTCTTTTGCTTTGAGTGGGCTAAATTTCCAAATATCGGCCGGGCTCGGTGGCTCAGCCTGTAATCCCGTGCTTCGGGAGGCAGAGGTGAGTGGATTGCCTGAGCCCGTGGGTTCGAGACCCACCTGGGCAATTTGGCGAGACCTCATCTCTACAATAAATCAAAACATTAGCCGGTCGTGGTAGCACGCGCCCCTGTAGTTCCAGCTACGTGGAAGGGTGAGGCAGAAGGATTGCCGGAGCCCAGCAGGTCAAGGCTGCGGTAGCTGGGAGCGGCCACTGCACTCCAGTCTGGGCGACAGAGAAAAAAAAAATTTCCAAATATCTGGATTGCTAGGTGACTTTTCGCACATTTTTAAAAGTTATATCTAGATTTATAGGTGAATTTTACTGCAATTTTTTTTACAATTCCGGGGTTAGTATTTGGTTCAGAGGCATTGCTTTCTGCTTGGGTCACACTCAGACCTACGAGGGAACCCGTCAGTTTTGAGCCCTACGTTCAACTGCTTAGAAAACAGTTCAAGTCATTCACTTACTATGGTCATACAGTACATGATGGGGCCAATTTTATGGTACTCACAGTGCAAGTTACTGATGTACCTAATTAGAAGACTGATTGACAATATGCGGGAGACTGTTATTACCTAACAATAAAACTGAGGACAACTTGGACTCGGGTAACAAAGTCAGGCCACAAAAGCAGCGGCAGCCGTTCAGGGCTCCCCAGCAGTTACTTCTTCATTGCTATTCTGTCAGAGGACGCATTAATGGGTTTTAGAAGAAAATGATAGTTCTTTTTTAGTGCTGGGATTACAGGTGTGAGCTACCGCGCCCCGATAATTCTTTTTTAAACACCGAAGTGACAAAAGTATATAATAGGCGTTTATGATAAGTTTTGATCTCCTTTCTTTTCCCGGATGGATGGAGTAATTCACAGCAAGTCAGAAAATTACCGAGTAAGGGTTTTAAAAGATTGGTGATAGAAGTAATCTCTCCGGATGGGAACTTAAATAAAAATGTCGTACCACACACTTCCTCATCTTTCTGCAGCAAGGAGCCTCTCGACTCTATAATCTAAATCCACACCTGTGACTGCTCTTTGTCACAATGAGCTGACATGAGTGGCAGCCGCTCCCTAGCACAATGAACCCTGGGACTCCATTTAGACAGAATGTCATGCTTTCTGAGGGAGGAATCATGACTCAGTATCTCACCAATATGTTTAAACCTTAGAAACTAAATTTGGTTATAGATTGGGAAGCCTCAAGACATAAATATCCTATTGGAACGAACTAGGCTCTCAAAAATGAAGCTTTCCAATTAAAAGCCGGAAGCGCAGCCAAATGCAGTCAGATGGCTCCCAGCCTTCCAAACACCCTTGGTTTACTTATGACGCTATCACTCTTTGTTTAATCTAAATACTGTCTTAAATAAGGAAATCATCAGCTACGACTCAAGACTGCAGCTAGAAGGATTTTCTTTCATAGTTTCCCTGATTCTGTTGATTCCCTTTCAACTCGGCTCGCATGTGCCGGGTTCCTCACGCCTCATGTGTGCACAAGGCTTCATGCCGAGGACACGCATACCCTCTCTGAGGATAAGAGCACGCCACGTCCTCTGCAGAACGCCCGACCTTTCCTTGGCTGACACTGCATCTCTGGGTCATCACTGACCAGCCACCATCTGCTTGTCCGCCTCAACTGTCTCTGCCATTCATCATGTATTTCCATAATAAATTGTCACTCCATCTCTTTTATGCCTAATAGATCCTTTCAGGTAAATTCTACCAGGAATGGTCTTGGAAGTGGGAATTATATGACAAAAACCTGTTTCAAGATCCCATTTACCTGTCCTTCCTTTCCGTGTTCTCTCCTTAACAACTCCTCACAGGAAAAGAGCAAGGTCAAGATGGTAATGACCTCCCATCAGATCCAGGTTGTTCTCATGACCGTGCCCGAGCTCTTCATCTTGGTGTGCCGAAAGCAATGCTTGGAAATCATAACATTGATCTTCACCTAAATACGATCTGACTCCTTAAAGTTACTTTTCTCAAATAAGTATGACAGTGGTATGCAAATATAAGCGTGGGGTTAACACCAGTACCCAGGGAGGTGCAATCCTTCCCAGTCATCCGCTAATCCCCACAAGTTCTCTCAGCATCTTGCTTTTCAGGCACGGGCCGCCAGGGCTTGTGTTTCAGGTGTCCCCTTATGCCCGTATCCCCACATGCCTAACACCACCAGATTTCCAGATTCCTGATTCCCTAAACTAGAGTCCTTCTCCCTGTCCCTTTTTTTTTTTTTGCTCGATTTCCACTTTTTTTTTTTTTTTTGCTCAAATCCTCCTTAGTAAAACTTTAAATAACTACTAAAGTATTCCAAATGGCTCAATTCCTAGTATGTTATGCCAATAAATAAAACTGTACCTCATTCTTTCCAATATGCCCAGTGGACTTTCTCTCTGTGACCATATCCATGGGATGGCCGGCATCATCAGAGCTGACCCACATGACCATGTGAAAAGTACCCTGCAAAGTAGACAGTAACCCTAGGAAATGGACAGTACTCTGAAACATCTCCTTTTAAAAATAGATGATCCAAGTATGTAGAACTTTTACACTGTTACTTTTACTCTCCTTCAACTCTTCATTCTACTCCATTTACCTCCTTTGGGATTTCATCCCAAAGTAATATATTACATGCTTGGAAGTTTTTATTGATCATTATTTTATACTTCTCTGCAACAAAGATATATATGTGAATAAATTTTACATTTTAAAACACCTGTGACCATGAGGTTCCAGGTGTTTTACAGAGATATTCTATATTTTTAGTAAAAATGTAAGCATAAAAAGCAAAGCAAACTTTTACCACTTAATGATAGAAGAGGTCTTTTTTCCCCTTATCCTTGGATAAGGGAACTCCCTTACCTCCTGCTGGATGGACACCGGGCTCAGCATTACTTCTAGAACTATGTGTTGTTTTTCTGAACATGAGAGCCCTTTCCCCATAGTGACAAATGGAGTTTTGTCACAGCATTGCAGCTCCAGCCTGTGACTCCCTCTGAGTTATACGCCAAAACTCACAGAGATCCATCGTCATAAATACTCTTAATGCTGCATCCATGACAGTTCGATTAGTTCCTCCTTGGGTTTTGTTAAAAATAAAGAATTGAAAATTGCCTGACTTGCTGGAGGGCCCTCACAGTCCTTAGAGGCATTCACTCACTCACTCTTAACACCAACCTCTCAATTTCTCCCTGGGCAGCACCTCCTCCCAAGGGTTTTACAGGCCAGGCTGGTCCAGTCACTCTAGGCAGAGAAGGCATAGCAGGGACACAGGAAGATGTACAGAGAACCCATGTTAGAAAAGTGCCTGGCACCACAGAAACTCACTGAATGCCAGGATTGACCATGTCAGTGGCCGGTCCTCATGTCCCTTCACACAAATACCCATCACCTGTACAGCACTGCCCACTCGTAAAACTGGAACATTCTTTCCTCCAAAAATAAAATTGATTTGCTCTAAATAAAGCCCTGGAGTCTGAGACTTAAGGGTCTTCTAGCAACATGCAAGTTCTCTGCAGAGCCACCTAAAGAGAGGCCCTCATGACAAACCCAGGCCCAGAGCCAGAATATACAGACAGGTCACCCAGAGCAAAAGAGAAATCACAGGAGAGAAAATGGATTTTTGACAAAAAAAAAAAAAAAAAACACACACACAACAAATTAGTCTCCACAGAAAAGTCTGAGAAAATAGTGTGCCATTTTAAGCAGATATTGCTACAAAATAAGGAACAGAAAACATAAAAGGGGCCTGGGAAATTAAAAATAAAATTGTTGAGATTAAAATTTCAAGAGAAGTGTTGGAATATAATATTGAGAAAACTGCCAGAAAATAGATTAAAATATAAAAGACCCAAAGTTTGCCAGAAAAAAGGCACATGACACTAAGAATCAATGCCTGGACAGGTTCAACATTCAAACAATGCAAGGGAAAGAAGAGAAACAAACAACAACAGAAAACAACCCATGGGAAGAAATTATCAAAGAAACACAGCATGAGAGTTTACAAAAACAGAGGGCTTATTCATATTCTTCCAAGTTAGAAGCAACCACAAGCCACACATCTGACTGAGAGGAAAAATCCCTACACCATGTGCACCTTTGTGAATTTTTAGAACACAAGAATAAAGACAAGAAGCTAAAAGTATCCAGAGAGAAGGACTCAGTTACAACAAAGGAATAAAAATCAGCCTTTACAGAAAAAACACTGAATTAAAACAAAAGAACAATATCTTCAAAATCTTTAGGCAAAATTATTTTGATCTTATAATTCTATACCCAGTCAAACTTTCAAACATACGAGGGTAGAATTTCAGAGGGACACAATGAGAAACTTTATCTTCCAACCTTATTTGAAGACGCAAATCAACAAAATGAGGGTGAAAATCAAGACAGAAAGGACAAGAAATTTAAGACACAATAGGTCTAATCAGGAGGGAGATAGAAGTTTTAAAAGAGGTGGGTCTGCCAGTCAGGCCTAGAGAGCAATTAGTTCTCAAGATCAGACCAAAAGTTCCCAGAAGAAAAACTCCTAAGATCAGTCTGCCAATTAAAAAGGAAAAAGGAGACATTAAATCTGAGAAATGGGTAGTATCCCTTGAGCCTTAGACAGACATTCACAGGAATAAAGAAAAAATGCAAGAAATGGCAAGTGTGGTGGCTCACACCTGTCATTCCAGCTACTTGGGAGGCTGAGGCAAGAAGATCACATGAACCCAGGAGGTCAAGGCTGCAGTGATCGATCATGGCACCACTGCACTCCATCCTGGGCAACTAAGTAAGACCCTGTCTCTAATAGGAGAAGAGGAAGGAGAGAGAGAGAGAGAGAGAGAGAGGAAAAAGCTATTTGAAACTATAGGAAGAACAAGAAAGAGTTAATATGCACCAGTCCTGCTGTGAATGACATTAGCATACTGTAAATATCTAGATTTATTTTCAATTTTCAGCTTATAGGAAAAGCACTAGAATTAACTATGATTACTAAACAGACTTTAAATAGTATCAACCTTGACAAATGCTGGTGGTAGAAGCAGAATGAGAAATTAGGTAAATGTACAGGTGCTAACGTCTCTCTGTTATAAATTGGGTTGTCAAGTGACACTGCCTAGAGTTGACAGGATAAGAAATAAAGGTGGAATTCATTATTAAAGTTAATGAGTTAGCAAAGGAAGGAACTAAAAGCAATAGTTTAATTATATTGAGAGAAGGGGAAGATGTGGTAAATACTTACGAAAGCCTAGAGTAAATTAATCAGGAGACAAGGAAGTCAACCCCACAAAACCCTGCACATGAGAAGCATTTCAAGAGAGTCACACAGTGAAGCCACCCTGTACAGAGATAGAATAGTGGCCACACATCTTCATGCATCAAACTCCTGGAAGGTGAAACTCAGGAGTGAGCCCTCATGTCAGCGGTAGAGTCTGGTGGTGATGGTGTGTCAATGTAGATTTATCAGTTGCAACAAATGCACCGCTGGGGTGGGGGGAGTTGGTGGTGAGGTGCTGTGGAGAGGACAGTGAGTACATGGAAACTCTGCGCCTTCTGCGCAATTTTTCTATGACCCTCAAACTGCTCTAAAAAATCAAGTCTCTATTTCAAAAGGTAAGTTACAAGTAAAGCCCTTGAGGACCCATACTTCCTTCTCCACTGTTTGACTTTTTTAACTATGTGCAAATGCTGTTTTCATTTAAAATATCTGTAAGCATACATGCCAATATTAAACTGTTTTAAATTTTTTATGTACAGCAAACCTGCAAAGCAATAATAGGGAAACAAGAGTTAGTCCTCCACCTAGAGAAAGGTCTTGACGGTGGCTTCAGAGTTTATACAGAAAGGCTGAATGCAGTGGCTCACGCTGGTAGTCCCAGCCCTCTGAGAGGCTGAGGTGGGAGGATTCCTTGAGCCCAGGAGTTTGAGATCAGCCTGGGTAACATAGCGAGGCACCATAGCAAGACCTCATCTCTTTAAGAAGGAAGGGGGTGGGGGAGAGAAAAGGAAAGAAAAGAAAAAAAAAAAACAATCACTGAGTTCAAATACAAAGATACAGCCTAAGCAACATAGCATGATCTCATCTCTACCAAAACTAAAAAATTAGCTTGGTGAGATGGCTCACACTGTAGTCCCAGCTACCTGGGAGGCTGAAATGGAAAGATCACCTGAGCCAGGAGGTATAGGCTGCAGTGAACCGGCATCCACCACTGAACTCCACCTGGGTGACAGAGTGAGGCTCCCCAACTCAAAAATAATAATAAATTACTTTTAAAAAAACAAAGTTAGTACATAAAGCACAGATGTAGTATTATTGAATCTTTATTAGAATACAAAACTAAAAACATTTTTAGAAGGAAAATGAAAAATATTGCTTACAATACAGGGGACCCCATTATAGCATCATCCTTGTCACCCCTCTATCCCCCAAAAAACCTCCTAACAGGGGGAGTGAAGGACAGCGGTCCTGGTCAACCAGTTCCCTGAGCCATGGAGACTTGCCCTCGCATCCTTGGGCAGTCACAGCTCTGGGGTTGTGGACTTCTCGGTGACATGTCAGAGCACAGGTGACCTTGTCATAGGGAGCAGCAAGGCTCACCTGTGTAGTATCCAGCACCTACATGGTGCTCACCCCATAAGTGGATGGCATTCACAGTGAAGTTGGAAATAACTCATCACAGGTAAGCAAACTCCAGACCATTTTGCTGAGCAACTAAACCCAAAGAAATAACAAAGAAGAGAAACTGATGCCTAGAACTTGAGTTCTTTTTTTTTTTTTTTTTGAGTTGGAGTCTCACTCTGTCGCCCAGACTGGAGTGCAGTGGCCGCTCCTGGTCACCGCAGCCTCGACCTGCTGGGCTCCGGCGATCCTTCCGCCTCTGCCTTCCAAGTAGCCGGAATTACAGGCATGCACTACCACGCCTGGCTGATTTTTTTGATTTATTGTAGAGATGAGGTCTCGCTACCCAGGCGGGTCTCGAACCCGCGGGCTCAGGCAATTCACTCACCTCAGCCTCCCAAAGGCGCGGGATTACAGGCTGAGCCACCGAGCCCGGCTAGAACTTGAGTTCTTGAGCCCGAATCCATCCATTGAGGTCAACTTGTCCAAGACCACTGCTCTAATGTGACCCAGGAGGTTAGTATGGGTCTTGAAGTTAGCATCAGCAGACAGCAACCTCTCCTTGGGAAACACTGATTTCCAGAACCATTGGGCAGGGAAGCAGAGTAACTTTAAGCATGTGGAAGACACCCAAAGGGTGTTATCAAGGCAGACTGGCACCAGAGGGGAGGCACTACCATGTGCAGCAGTGCGGGTGACGAAAGAATGCACCCTGCAATCAGATTCTGTTGAGGAGGCATCTGGGGTAGAAAAAGACCACAGCAGATGTGTGTAAAGCAACAGCTAAGCCCATGAGATCAGTGCAGAAAAGCGAGTAGCCCTCATCTGCTTCTTCCCTCCCTGAGAATAGATGACAAAGTTATTCTGGGGACATACACAGCATCTGGGGAGACTTTCTTTTTTCTATAGATAAGGTCTTACTCTGTTGCCCAGGCTAGAGTGCAGTGGCATGATCACAGCTCACCATGGCCTCGACCTCCTAGGCTCAGGCTATCTTTCCACCTCAGCCTCCCACATAGCTGAGACACACCTGTCCATATTTTCATTTCTTTAGAGACAGGGTCTCACTATGTTGCCCAGGTTAGTCTTGAGCTCCTGGGCTCAAGCAATCTTCCTGCCTTGGCCTCTCAAAGCACTGGGATAACAGGCGTGAGCCACCACACCCAGCCCTAAGACTTATTTTGAAGGCAAAGTTATTGAGATTATAAAAAAACAAACAAACTTGAGGTGGAGCATGGTGGCTCATATCTGTAATTCCAGCATTTGGGAGGCAGAGATGGAGACATGCTTGAGCCCAGGAGTTCAAAACCAGCCTGGGCAACATAGTGAGACCTCTCTCATCTCTACAAAGATTTAAAAAATTAGCTGATTGAAGTGACACTTGCTTGTAGTCCCAGTTACTTGAGAGGTTGAAGTGGAAGGACTGCCTGAGTCCAGGAAGCCGAGGCTGTGGTGAACCATGATCATGTCACTGTACTCCAGCCTAGGTGACAGAGTGAGAATTCAAAAAAAAAAAAACTTGAGAGAATCATGCAAGCACATACATTTGAGACGTTTCTAAGAAAACCTGCATGGTAATACATCAGATGTCAAATTATTTGGCTATTTCTAATTTTAAAAAAATACTTAAAAATCAATAAAAATAAAATAACCTGTCTCTCATAGAAATTACTGGGTTTAGACAAAGAACAAATGGAAAGTGATTAAAAATTGCTTCCATAAACATAGAATATGCAATATTACCTTATAAATACAGCTCATAAATATAGCTCCTCCTATCTTACGAAGAATTTTTACTACGTGTATGTAAATGACACAAAGAGGAGACATGCTCAGCAACAGATTTTGGCTGGGAGCATGACCAACAAGGAAAGCGGACCAGAGAATCAGCCCTGGATTCACCATCAACCTGGCCAGGAACCTCAGGTCGGACACTCTTTTTTTAGACCTCAGTAACCCATTTCATTTTTATCTTGATGACAACTATGCATGGTAGGTGGTGGAATTATCACCATCTCTATTTCACAGATAAAATAACTGAGGCTCAAAGATGTTAAGTGGCTCAGCTGGGTCTGCAAAGTTAGGAAGAGGCAGCACCAACCCCTGCCCCATACCCTGTGCCAGGCAATCACTAAGGATGTGGAAGTAAGAAAGGTGAAAGCACGGAGCTCCTGGTGCATACACTCTGATTACTTTCCAAAATACACAAGAAGATGGACTAGCTCTCTGATTACACGGTGACTCTGATGCAGAGCACCAGGGAATTGGATACAGCTTCTGAACAACTTCAACGCCATCTATATTCTGCTAAAAACATGAATCTAAAACGGGAAATCAAAGATGCACAATTTTTAAATCAAGACATCTGGTCTCCAATGCAGTGCTGTGCGACTCCAAGCCCACCCCGCCCGCGGACCACACTGCCTGGGGACTCCGCACAACTTCTCGCCTGCTGTAGATGGCACGTGATGCTGGTGGAGCATCACAATGGGTCCAGAGACAAGGCCCAAGTCAGGCAAGGGCATCACTTTCAGGAATTGCCAGGATACCACACAGCCAGGCAGACATGGGAGTAAGTCGGTTTGCAGAGCAACAGACTTAAAACACGGTGGGAAACAAACCAGGTCTCACGTGACTGCACCACTGCCAATACCCAATGGAAACCATTTGCTAAGGAAGTCTCATGGGGGAACTTCTAGTGTGTTTTCATAAATCCCGTTAATCATTACAGGAGGACAGGTTTACTGGATGGCAATTTCTTTTTCTTTTATATGTTTTATTTTAAAGCTGTGGAGTATAATTCAGGATTAGGTATAGAAGGGGACATCATACAGGTAAAGTTTGAGTCTCCCTTTGGTCCCCAATTTGCCCGGTTTGAGATCAGGTGCCCTTATTGATATTGTGTTCACCACCACCCCCCCATGGCAATTTCTTATATATGCTGTTATAAGCTGAATAAGTAATTGCTAAAAAAAAAAAAAAAAGGACCCAAAAGTGAAGAAATGACTAGAGTTGGGAAGAGGGAAGAATTTTTAGGAGTGAGTTCAGAGAAGAAATGGGCTCTCAGCTGGGGAAGGGACAAGCACAGCAAAGAAAAATAACACAAGATATGGGTTGATGGAAAATATTCCAGGTAGGAGATGTGGCATGTGCAAAGGCCCCGTGGCAGGAAATAGTAGGACACAAACAGGGGACGACACAAGAGCAGCTCTTTGGGGCAAATGCTCCAGAAAGACTCAAATGGGCACCCAAGGAAAGAAGACATTTTGCAGGAAGCCTTGAGAGCCAGGAAGGAGAAATCTGGATTTGACAAAAGGCACCAGAAACAGCGTGCAGAGAAGTGACATGATAAAAATGGCTTTAGGAAGATTATCCCAGCAGCTGTGTGTAGGATGGTTTCAAGCCGAGAGAGACTGGAGGCGGGGAGATCTGCTAAAGGAATGTTCTTCTAATTCAAGCGCCCTGTGAGGAGGGTGTGTCACAGAGCCTGGCAGAGGGGAGAGAGGACCACTGGGGAATAGGGGATTCCGCCCCATCCTCAGTCTCTCCATCTGTAAATGAGAGGCCTGGCCAGATAATCTTTCAGCTTGAGCACTTCTTGACCTGACGGCCCTCTGTTCCAAGATCCTGGGTGCATCTTCGGGTACTCTGAATGCAAAATCAGGGAGAAGAAAGAAAAGCAAATCCCAACTTTCACACCTTTGAGGCCCAGCTTGGCAAATGAATGTGTATGCATTTTTCATTGTGTCTTAAAATCTTCCCAGATACGTAGGATGGCATCCATGCTCATTAAAAGCAGATGAGGGCATCCCAAGCAGCAGGCCGATAGTTTCTAGCTTGACCAGGCCCTTGAAAGTTGCTCCATGATCAAATCGCCCTCCCCCATCAGGCCAACACCCGGGTCCCCCCCAGTAGGACCACAACCAGCATCTCCTGAACAGTTCGAGTCCATCACCTTCTCCTACTTCCTGTACCACCCATCTCTTCTCTGCAGACACCGGCTCACCCCTCATCGACTCATTCTCAACCACTACCACCGTGCCAGCCCAACCACACCACCAGTGGCATCTATGGCTGCTCACATGACACCTCAGCCAAGAGCACCACCTGAAGACCCCCTGCAGTCTGGCTCCCCCCTGCCCAAGGACAGTGGTTTACTATAACAAGGAACCTTCACAGTGCTGGTGTCACCTCCAGCCATGTGAGCATCCGTGCATCGACTCACTGGGTCCCCACTGCCCATGGGCACTCTCGTTGTGATCTCAGTTTCACCTGCCTTCTCACTGGGGTGTGACCTGTATGGTTCACCCTGGGGTACCCTCCTCATCACAGAGCAGCTGATTGACACATTTAAACTATAGCATCCCAACCAGCTCTCATGGGCTCCGTTTCTACAGAACCAGTCCTGAGATGGTCCCAAAGACAGAGCCCACATCCAGCCAGAATCATACATGGTGTCTGTGCCCATGCCAGCTGCCCCAGCCCCTGGTCAGCTCCCAATCCTCAGATCCCCCAAGAGTCAGCATGGCATGGCCTATGCTCCTGTCCTCACTCTCCCAGGTCTGGAGGTTGCTCACCTTCCACCTTCCACCCCTAAATCCTATTCTTGCTTCAGACCTCACTGCAGATACTGCTTCTCCTTGTGCTCCATGCTGCTCCCACAGTCAGAGCTGAACGAACACCAAAATTGCAAAAGTTTGTTTCAGCCATTTAATTGCTTATATGCTTAATATTTATCTCCCTCCACTCTTAGTCCAGCAAACAATGTCCTCTGAATGTATAAAGCGCACCCAAGGCCAAGCACAGGGGTGGGCACGCGGGGAGGTTATCAATACATCCAAAGGAACAAATGATTCATCAGTGATAAACACTAGATTAACATCCTCTTTTGTATCCACCAGACACGTATCAAAACTGTCTTCTAAAGGGCCATATTCTTGGTAAGCTTCTAGAAAATCAGCCAAAGCTATCCAGATTATCACAAACTGCTAAGATGATGGACCAGATGGAATAAAGTGTCTGTCCTGGCTACAATGGCACCACTTCTCCATCCCTGCTCTGAAGCTCAGAAATCTAATTAGCAACTACTCATTTCTGAGGGAAGAAAGAGTACTGACACTGCACCCAGTGTTTCTACCCCGAGATCACTGCATCTCTGCATGAAAGGCATCAGCACGCAGAGGGAGACATGTGGGACATGCCAAATCCATGCTTGAAGTTTCTCTCGTTCTGGGTTCTCACCTGCATGGGTCCCTGCTTTTGCAGGGGGAGGTCTGTCCTTTCACCTAAGGCACAATGAAATCTGCCCATGCCCACATTCAAGGGAACTACGTCAGTAAAATCAAGAAGTATTTCATGGATGGAGTCAGCAACTCAACAGAATGGCAATGGTGGGCAAATTTTCTCCAGAACGCACAAAATGAGCCCCAAGAAGGCCATGAGCAGAGGCATCAGGGAGGGTTCTGATGTCCTGGCAGGACAGTCTACATCCTCTGACACCTCTCATGCCCACCATGTATTCCCAACTTGAATATGAATGCTCCACCCTCACCCAGACTTACCCAGGCAGCGGGAGCTTCCCACCCTCAGAAAGAGGGTTCAGGGCAGTGTGCATAGCTTTTAACTAAGGAATGGAAGTACACCTGATGCTTTCTGGGATCTGTGTACCACGGGGCCATGAATGCCTGTCCCGCCACCATCACAGGCCATCTGGATGGGGCATCATCCTTCACCAGCTGCAAAACACACCCTGAGGTCTCTATGCAGACTTTGTAAATACCTCGAGAAAAATAATAATGATTTATCCGTTGCATTATCTTGGATCCTCTTAGAGGATACACGAGTGTGTTTAAGAACGAGATAAAGTCCCATCTGGCAAGCTGGTACATTTTTATACCTACAATATTTGAGCAGATGAACAGAAAGAACTCAGGGAGCTTCTAGGGTCATCCGTGACTCTCCCGCAGCTGCCTCTCCTCACTGCACTCTCCATCTGTGACTCCTAGCGTCCCTGGCATCCGGCCTTTCTCTCAGTGCCTGGCTGAGAGCTTCCTGTTCCTCCGGTCTGTCCTCAATTTCTGGAGACCTTCAGTGGGACCTCCTATCTCCCAGTACTACTTTCCATTCTTCCTTCCTAGAAGTAGATGTCTACCAAGCCTAATTATGATCTAAACAGCCTTCATCCTTCCTAGTGACCGGGTGGCCCTGTTTCCCTGCAGACAAAGCTTAGGTGTAAACAAATCATGGTCACGTCTGTCAGAAACACACAAGAAAAGTGAGACTTCCTCACGTCCCTGGTGCTGATTCTCCTCCGAAGCCAAGTGATGCAGAGCCGCAGTTCTCCCAAGGTCAACACCGCATTCTCTCCTCTGCCAAAGGGACAGGTTCATGGTCACATGCAGGCCTGAATTGTTAGGTATGTGTCCCACCTGCAAGGTCTTCCTAACTTTTCAAGGCCTGTGTGTTCATCCTTGCAAAAGAGAAATGATCATTCTTGACCTAAACATGCTGAGTTAAAAGATGTTCTCCACTGTGATCTGACTGTGCTCCTGAAGAGGACATCAGGAGGAAGCAGTGAGCACGGTGACCACAGTTTTCGACATATTTCAGAAAACTACAGCTGGGAAGCAGGGGAAGCAGGAGCCTGCTTAAGTGGACAAAAGAGTGAAGCATCTGGAAGGAGGACAGCCTGAGGAGCCTGGGAGGTCCCTTCTCAAAGAGCGGAGGCTCCAGCCCGACCATGCAGAGTCCCCAGTACCATGATGTCAACCATGGGACTCCTTCGTTTGCCTCATGTACATGTCCAGCCATCAGCATTCCCCACAGGCAGGCACAGCCTAAGCATCAGGACTGCCTTGGTCTGCTGTGTCCTGGCCACCATCGGCATCTGCCCACTCACCACTTCTAAAATGACATGTGCTCTCCTCCTGGGCAGCCCCATGCTCAGCACTGACAGCACACTGCCCAGCCCTGCCTTCCTGGACCCACCGTTGCAAGCCCGCGGATGATGACCAGCCTTGCTCTGAGCTTAGGATGCTCCTTCTCTCTGCTCCAAGGCAGCACATAATGGTCGTATTAGTGCCTCTTGCCTGACTATGGGCCTCCAGAGCTCGAGGATTGGGTCACACCCCATCCTCTCACCCATTAGTGACCGGTCAAACTCAGGCCTGGAGGGCGTGCAAGAGGCCTTGTGGAACGACCCTCGCTGTGGTCACAGCTCTGTCAACGGCAGCGGGCAGCCTGGGAGTCATCTATCTCGCCTTCCCCTGGGCCTATGACAGAGTAACCAGAGGACAATTCTGAGCTCATAGTGTCCTTGTGGAGTGAGATGTGATGCATCAAAGACTCCAGCACAGGGAGGAAAGAACAGACCCCACCTGCAAGTAGCAGGGGAGATGGGACCCACCAAGCCATGCCTCAGAGGCCTTGAAAGTGGCTTTCTTAAAAGCTAACAATCAATGACTACTTCTAAGAAGAAAACTATACAAACCCAAAAGAAATCAGATGAAGCAATGTTTAAATTTCACTTAAATTTACTGTACCAGCCCAGGCAACTTGGCAAGAACTCATCTCTACAATAAATCGAAAATTAGTCAGGCCTAGTAGCATGCACCTGCAGTTCTGGCTACTTGGAAGGCTGAGGCAAAAGGATCGCCAGGCGGAAGGATTGGCCCAGCAGGTCAATGCTGGGGTGGCCCTGAGCATGCCACTACCTGCCAGCCTGGGCAACAAAATGAGACTCCAACTCAAAAACAAAAATTTACTGTAAGGACCAGGAAAGGAAGAGGAGCCACAAGTAGAGGTTTACCTTTATGACCTCATGATTCCCCTCTTGCAACATCTTCGAAGGGGGAAACAGTAAGGACGGAGAAGGGAGCCAGGAGACCTGCCTTAGAGAGAGAGTAGTACCTCTCAACCGATTATCAGAAACACTCTGGTGGCAAAGCATAGAGAAAAGGAAGGTTGTCAGCGAGAAGGACTTGTGTGGTCAACATAGCTCATGACACCTGTTGGCTGATGGAAAAGCTTCCAACTCCCAGCATTTGGCCAACTCACCTTCTCAAACGAAAGGAGCTTGGGCCCAGGGACATACACTTAGGAATAGATCTATTTCTGGGCTGGACATTTTTCAGAAACTAAATTTAGCCAGCTCAAATTCTTTTTTAAAAAATGCTATCCCATTAAGCCTTTTGAAATGCGAAATCTACATTTCATTATCAAGACAGAACACAGTGTTCTCTGATCAGCCCGAAACACAGGAGAAGGTGGCCTGTCAGGTGCACACCTGGAGGATGGCCATGTGGTGGGTATGTCTGGAGAAGGCTGAGGCGCCAGACACCCAGACACACACACGTACCACACGCCCTGACAGGCAGGTATCAAAATGTGTGGCCGCTAGTTATTTGTGAAATAATAACCCATTTGTAGTTTTAAAAAGTCATGGTCTAATTTACCATTCACTCATAATTTGGACCATTTTCAAATGCTTATTGACCAAAATATTGACTCCTTTATTTATTTTGTTGATAGTCTTTGTCCATTTTTATATATTCAGGAAACATCTTTCTCTATTAAGGATAAGAAGAAAGGTGCTTCCAAGCTCATTGTGCACTTTAGATTTGCTTGTGTTTTGCCAGGTCTGTTGACCTTTTCCTTTGCTGTTTTTCAGTTTGGTTTCTGCATAACCTCTGTGCCGCACAGTCCCTTCCTGTGCCACCATTAGCTCTTGCCTGCCTTTCCTTTCCCTGGCACTAGTGAGGGTGCAGCCAAATGAGCACCCACAGCCAGTATGGTGGGGACATGTCTCAGCAGCTGCTGGGCAACAGCTTCCAGATTCTTAGGAATGTTCACACTCAAAGGTCATCCAGGTCAAATCCCCAAAGCCTGCAATCATGACCTTATTTGGAGAAGGGTCTTTGCAGCTGTGAAAAATTAAGGCTCTTCAGATGAGCGGGTAACCCTGGGTTACCTGAGTGAGTCCAAATGTATTCACAGTGGAAGAGACCTGAGATGGACAGAAGAGGAGGAGAGGGGCCTGCACAAAGGCAGGCGGGGGGCTAGAGTGGCCACGGCCAAGGGACACCCAGAGCCCCAGCAGCTGGAAGAGGCAGGAGAGAAGGAAAGAATCTTCTCTGGAGCTTCTGGAGGAAGCACGGCTCTGAGATGCCTTCCAGCCTCCAGAACTAACAGAGAAAGGATTTTTGTCTTTTTAAGCCACTCCCTTGTGGCTTTTTTTTACAGCAGGCCTAATAAAGTAAATACACCCATGAATCAATAATTCTGTCTCTAGGAATTTACTGGAGAAAAATAATCTAGATTTTCAGAAAATATTCTATTATAAAGTATTAATCACAGATTAACAGCCAAACATTTTTGTCAGTGACTTAAATGTGGAACAATGGGGGAATGGTTGAGTCATATTGTGCATGAGAATGTTATGTATCAATTAAAAACAAATTATCAAAGCATGTACTAAATATATGGGTAAATTCTTAGAAAATAATATAAAGTGAAAAAAAGGATAGTTCCAATTTTGGCTTAAAAAATAATTAGAATAAGGCTGGGAAAAAAGTATACACACACAAAGACTATAATTATAAGTCATGGATTTCCTGGGGACTTATGACACACTAAGTAATTTCTAAATATTTAGCAGATAGCATGACTAGGAAAAAAAGAGAATGCATGGAAGTTGCCCAACTGGCCTCCAATTTAAGCACCAGGTATGGTAGAAAATGAAATATACAGTAGGAGAGAATAGTCTCAAAAGATGCAACAAATATAACAAAAGTTAATAAGAAGAAAAGATCTAGTAGCCAAGAAAGGACATCACCATGTTGTACAATAAAGTACTGACCTCCAAGTTTTTGGCTCTCACTCACTGGGAGAACACTGCATACCTTTCAAAGAACATCTTACTAAATACAGGACACCCTTCAAAGAACATCCTACTAAACACAGAATACCCTTCAAAGAACATCCTACTAAATATGGAATACCCTTCAAGAACATCCTGCTAAACACAGGATACCCTTCAAAGACATCATACTAAACACAGGATACCCTTCAAAGAACATCCTACTAAACATGGAACACCCTTCAGAGACATCATACTAAACACGGAATACCCTTCAAAGACATCATACTAAACACAGGATACCCTTCAAAGAACATCCTACTAAACACGGAATACCCTTCAAAGACATCATACTAAACACAGGATACTCTTCAAAGGACATCCTACTAAACACAGAATACCCTTCAAAGACATCATACTAAACACAGGATACCCTTCAAAGAACATCCTACTAAACACGGAATACCCTTCAAAGACATCATACTAAACACAGGATACTCTTCAAAGGACATCCTACTAAACACAGAATACCCTTCAAAGAACACCCCACACTGACAACAGAGGAAACGTTTAAAGGCATGGAGCAAACGCTAACAGGCAGAACCCAAAGAATGAAACACATGCACTCCAATAACGGAGCCTTGTAGTCATCTTTAGTGAGGCCGCTACCAAATTTATAACACTGCAGCTCTACATTTCACCCCATATGTTTATTTTCTTTAAAGAAAAACTAAAATGTCCTGTAAAATGATACAAGATGCTCTCTCTCTCCCCTCCTCTGCAGCTTAGACTTCTAGCTCTGCTAAGAGACAGCAGAAGTCAGGTAAGTGCCTTCACCTGGGGTCATGACATGGGACTGGACACATGCATCACAGACACCTCATGGCCTGCCCCCATCCCTCCATCAGGGGCCCCAACCCCCAGCTGACACAGAGCACTGGCTAGCTGGTTGTAGACCGTGGCATGCAGGAGGGAAGGCTAAGACAGAAGACAGCACCACTGTGCCACATGAGTCTGGCTCATCCTCTGGCTGCTGAACCTGCACAGCCATTGCCTCAGCTCTGCACACTGGCCCAGCTTCTCCAGCATCTTCCATGCTGACTGAGCTGGAGTTTGTCTCTGGGACTTGGGACTAGAGAACTATAAGGAACACAGTGGTGAATCCAATCATACCAAGAATGACAGCGAATTATTGACAAGTCACACATGTGTTGCAACAGGCTTAATGGACTTTTAGAGGAAGCTTCTACTTCCCTATTTGCTTTACAATATCTTGAACTCTTCATATTAGAGAAACACATAAATCCTTTAAGATATCATTAAATTTCAAAAGTATTACAAACCACAGGTAATATACAAATTCAGAGCAGCAGTTGTAGGCAGGGTGGTGACTGAACACCTCCACGCCTTTCTGACCTCTGAGAGGGTGGTTTTCCCTGGACTTGTACACAGCCACAAGAGCTCAGCTAGCTAGGTGTTAAGATTACCCTCAACTCAGGCAGTGGTTCCCACCATTCTTGCCAGTCACTGGCTGGACGTGATGGGTAGGAGAATATCTAGTAAGGTTTCTCCACTGTGAAAGTAGAGAAGGACGGTTCCCCTAATAGAAATGGCCAGCTGACAACTAAACCCTTTTCCTCCGGGTCTGCAGGAGTCTGCATGCCCTCCCATGCAGTTAACTGTGGCATGACTGGTTGAGCCCGCAGCCCTTCCCACACACGGTCCTCTAAGCTCTCTCCTCTCCTGTTGGATGAGGACATACATAGTGGCCCTGGAAACCTCACCCACAGACACATACAAAGGGCCTGGGACAGAATGACCACTCTGGTGAAAGCTACCTACTGGCCAATGAAACCTATTCTAGACTCTACATGAGTTAGAAACCCACTTGAGCCAGGCATAGTGGTTCAGTCCTGTTATCCCAGTGCTTTGGGAGGCCAAGGTGGTAGGATCACTTGAGACCAGGAGTTTGAGACTGGCCTAAGCAATATGATGAGACCCCATTTCCACACACACACAAAAAAATTTAAACATTAACTGGCTGTAGTGGCTTCGGCCCATAATCCCAGCACTTTGGGAGGCTGAGGTGGGAGGACTATTTGAGTCTAGGAGTTCTAGGCTGCAGTGAACTATGATCGTGCCACTGCACTCCAGCGTGGGGCAACAGAGTGAGACCCTGTCTTGAGGAGGGAAGAAGAGAAGAGGGGAGGAGAGGGGAAGGGAGTATGGGAGGGAAGTGGGGGAGGAGAGGGGAGGAACCCACTTGTATTGTATCATGGCATGAATGCTTCAGGATTATTTGTCACGGCAGTTTGCACATCCTAACAAGGGAACCAGTCCCCTTGTCACACCGTCAAGGGCTGGCATTTGCAGCCAGGAGGGGCTGATGCCCAGACAGTGAGGACCACAGAGCAGAAAGGCAGGAGACCTTGGCACCTGACGATACTGCTGTGACCCTTTATCATCAGAGCTCATAGAAACTGTTTAAGTCATTTTGTGTGGGACTTTCTGCCATGTGAGCCACAAGCTTCTGACACAGGCAACAAAAAAGAAGATAAAACCCGTTAGCCTCAGCATCTATAGCTGTGTGGCTGGCATTCTGATCCGTGCTCTTCCAGTCAGTGCTGATGGGACTCCTGCCCGGCAGTGTCTCCAGTACAAGGGACACTGCAGTGACCGCAGTGGCAAACCCTCTGTCCCACAGAACTTCCACCCCAGCAAGCAGCATGCAACAGCAGCGGCTACGAATGCCAGTTCCCAGCTGTGGCCTGTGGCTCTGCTCAACTGTATAAGTGACCTCAGACAGGCTATCTCGTCCCCTTTTCCTGGTTTCTTCACCCACAACCCGCAGATGAGGACAGTACTGACCTCACAAGGCCGGTGTGAGGACTAAATAAGTTAATGTGGGTAACACACGTAGGAGAGTACATGGCACACAGTAAGTGTTCAATCAGTGTTTGTTATTATTAGACACACTAAGAAATAAATAAGTACAGAACATGAGAAGGTGGCAAGGGAGATGGGTAGATTTGCAGGAATGGCACTGGCCTCTGACAGGCCTTACTGAGAAGCCACTCTTGTGTGTGGACTTGGAGGGAGATGAGCCCCAGGTCCCAGGGAAGTCTGCATAGACAGGGCAACAGCTGGCATAAAGACCCTGGTCCCAGGATATCACTGCAGTTCAAGGACTGATAAGGAGCTGGGTGATAGGAGCAGAGCATTAAGGGAATGGACTTGGACAGCAAGCAGGGCAGTCATGCAGGCAGTACAGACCACTGAATGCAGCTGCCTTGCTGAGCAAGAGAGAGATGTGGCTGGGCATGACAGGACCCCCACTCTGGAGTTGGGTGTCCTTCTAGTCTTTTCTCTATATTCCAAATTCATTAGCTTTCGGGGAGTGGCATTCGATGGCAGCGATTACAAATTCATACTGTCTATTCCCACTGTCTTATAATCTGCTCTCTTCACTTTACACAATATGAATACCCTTCTGTAGTACTAAATATTTATTTAATTTCTGTCTTTTTTACTGGATATGTATTTGTATAAAGTAACCACGTCATAATGAATGTATCCACTTTCTTCGTACTGCTGTTGTTTTCCAATAGGACACTAGGAACCAAGGCTAGAGTGGACACCTCTATAGCTAACTTCCTATAAACTCATGGTCATTTCTTAGAATGAGTTCTCACAAGTGAAACTGCTGGGACTGGTTGCATGCAAAGAAGGATTCTGTTTAGCTTTATTTTCATTGAGTGTTATGACTCTTAAGAAAATATTATTAGAGATGCAAGCAAGGAGACAAATGGAAGACTAAGAAATGTTGTTTGGTTGCTTTAAAGAGGTATGGAACCCAATCTTCACAACAAAAATAAAACTTTGGATCTAATTATAGTGACAACCTAGAACATTTTGTCTCAGACCCAGAAATGTCACATACTAAAATGACCACAACAAAAGCTTGAAACTACAATTTTCAACTGTTTGTGTAAGTTTCCAAATTACCTATGGTATAGATTCTATACTCAGCACATAACAGAGTCAGAAAACAGATGTTCAGAAATTTGTCCAGAAACTGCCAAAATATTACAAAGAGTATCATAAAAGGGAAATTATTTTTAAAGAGCGAAAAGTTTCATATTATAGGCAAATAAAAAAGGCATACTAGCTTATTGATGTGCTTATAAAGTTTCATGTCACAATCACACACACACAGCTCAGAAGGAGCGAGTAAAACATGTAAACAAGGAACCTCAACTGTCATGTAATATGGAGTTAAATGGCTGTGGTTTACTTCTGTGTTCAGATACTTATTGAGCATCTAAAACACGATGGCAGATACTGGGGATGGCTGAGTCAGCCCAGGCCACCACCCCACGGCACCAAGGAGAACGCCTCGGGACCAGCATGACTCCTCAGACCAGTCTCAGGGAGCATGGAAGCTCTGAGGGTGACTGCATCCTGGCATGAGGGCCTGGGAAGCGTGCCATAGGGAAGCAGCATTCAGCGAAGGTTGAAAGAATAAATAGAGGAAAAGATGGAAGGAGGAAAGTGTTAGGTGTGGGCGAAGCCAGAACCCTGCTGGTACACAGGCGAGTCAGGAACAGGGAAGAACACAGAGTGACGTGGGAGCAGGGCATCCCAGCACCACAGAAAGAATACTGCCATGAGAGGAGGGAGAGACAGAGTCAGGGCCAGGACAGCCAAATCCGAGAAAGGACATAGAGTAAGAGCCAGGACAGCGGAACCCATCAAGAGTCCACCTCAACCTCTTGCCCATTCATTCACCCCAGCAGATGGTTAGATGGGATCCCTGATCCAGAACTCAAGGGTGGTGGAGATGGGTGCCATCCTGAGTGGCCATTCTAAAAGTGAGATGGAAGGCAAGGATGGCATGACTCACAAGGCAGTATGAGCTGCTGCCATGATAGCTAGTGCATGTAAGTTACCCAGCTCTATCTAATGGTCAGCAAGATGCACCTCGAGAAACAGCTTCTGAGCTTTTGAAAGGTGCTTCTCCCTGATGTGCAGGGTGGGACTGGGAAGAAGGAAGGGCAGTGGGTCAGAGATTATAGTTAGGGTGACCCTATTCATATGCTCCATTCACATGCTGCCATGTTAAAGACAACTGAGTCATTTGTCATGTTAAAGACAACTGAGTCATTTGTCTCAGTTAGAGCAGGCTGACTGGGCCATCACATACAAGGACTTGCAGGAAATATGAAGATGCACAGAACTGCAGAAGCTTGACTTGTCCACGGGACACACAACACACACCCACGTGTATCTCTAACACTAAGCCACCATAGAGCACTGGATGACACAAAGACGTAGAGACCTGGTGCCTACACCCATAAAATCTACCACCTGACCATGGATATAAAGTACAAATAGTAGGGAAAGATCCTCAGACCCTCCTGCAAGCTGTGCATGTGTGTTTTGCTTTTAGTTTCTTTCAAAGTCAAAATATTTCTGTACGTATACAGCTGTTACATGATACATAACCCCAGTCCTTGAATATAAGATTGACCGTGAGAACATATTTTAGAATTTAGCAGAAGGGAACACTTTTCTTCACTGAAAGATGAGCATGCAACATCTGCTCTGAAATGGTGATCAAGTGAGGGTCTGAATTTTTTGTTTTTGTTGACTTGATTCCCAGGAAGCTCAGAGTCAAGTGTGATGCCCAAGGGATTACATCAACCCATGTGGCTACCATACTAGTTTGTGCTAATTTTTATTAATATTTCCGTCCTTGTTCTTTTGTGATTAAGTTGGGTCAAGAACTTTTTGGAAAGGAGTGGCAAAAGAGACTTATAAATAAGTAAAAGAAGACTAGAAATAGTAAGTAATGAAGTTTTGTGGGAATTCAGTGAGTGACTTGGTACATCCAGTGTAGGCTGGCTCTACCAGGGCCCAGTTCTATTTCTTCATTATAGAAATAGTCAAGATGTACTGAGCATTTACCACATGCACAATTCCTGATGCTTTACAGTCATTGACTACTTTAATCCTTTTGGCAACCCTGCCATGTTAACACTGCATTTGCCCCTCTCTTAGTGATGAGAAACCTACAATATGGTGAGGTCAAATAAATTGTCAAACGTGTCTAGGTGTGGTGACTCATACCTGTAATCTCAGCACTTTGAGAGGCCAAGGAGGGAGTATTGCTTGAGGATAGCAGTTCAAGACCAGCCTGGGCAACGTAGTTGGATCGTGTCTCTACAAAAAAATTTTTTTTTAATTAGCCAGGCATGGTGGCACGTGGCCATAGTCCCAGCGACTCAGGAGGCTGAACTGAAAAGATGGCTGGTGCCTCAATAATTCAAGGCTGTGATGAGCTATGATCCACCATTGCACTCCAGCCTGGGCAACAGAGCAAGATCCCATGTACAATTAATTAATTAACTGTCAAATGCCACTGGTCTGCCCAGCTGATCTGACAGCACAACCCACACTCTCAATCACTTCTCATTCTGCCAATATGAAAAGCTGCTTGTTATTGCTGTGCAAAAACTTCAGGACAAATGTTCATTAAGTGCAAGAGGATATTTGTATTTCCTGGCTTAAAATATATACTCTATGGGCCCTAGGGGATCATTTTAATTTTTTCTTTTTTTTTTTTGTACAGAGTATGAAACACTATTTTAAAGACAATGACCAATTACATTCACAAGGTTAGCTTTAAAGTTTTTTCTTCAATTTAACAGCCAGGCTGGATTCAAATGTTTATTCATTTTTAGAAAAGGTTGATTTAAATGTGTCTTTTCTTTCCCCCCTGTGGATACACACAGGAAGTGTACCAGATAAAAGCATTACCTAAAGATGAACAAATTCTGCCCCACAGTGAGAGCGTTAACATGGAAATGTTTGGAGAAACTAAAAGCCGTTGAAGACAGAAAATTCAGTTCCAAGGGGGAGTCTCCTGGTTGTACAATACTGCAAATCGGGGGCAATGATGGTTTGGAGCATGACTCAGTTGGGGTTCCCAGTCACGTCATCAGGACCAGGGATGTCACGATGGCCCTTCTCCTCCACAGGCAGGTGCTGGCCTGGTTTGCACCCAGGCATCCCCACAGGGCTGTGAGGGTGCTGCAGCCACTCCAGGCCCGATGCCCTCTCAACCTGACTTCCTAAAACTTTCCTCTCCTCAAAAGGGATACAAGATCCTGGTCTCAAATGTAGCACCACTCTTGAGGGATGGGCGCTGTGACTTCGGGTGCCAATTAGGAACCTGCCACTGGCATGTGGGGTTCCCCAGGGAGGTCGACATGCCATCATTCTAGAGAGGCGGTTCTGCTTAGTGGCAAGCACACCAGAGTCTCCAGTGGTCTAGTGAGTTCAACTTCTGCAGGCCCATCAGTGAAAACAGACGGTTCTAGAATGAAGACAACCAACAATGGCATGGAACACCACCAGCAAGTCAGGAGAGGCATGCACCTCACGGCTGAAATTAAGGTACAGCATGAGGGACCCCCTGGGTTGTAGATTGGGAGAAGCATCTCCACAGGCAGATGAAATCAGTGCACAGAATACCGCATGAAGAGAACCAACTGTGGTTTACAGATGAACTCCAATTGCCTTTGTCGAGGAGATAAATACTGAATCAAAATGTGTGATGTGCCATCACTGGTATGCCCTGGACAGGAGGAGTGACCAGCAGCAGATGCACGATTTAAGCCGGAGCCCGTGCACCCCCACATCCTCATGCCTGGTCAACACCAAGGCCCATATTTGGGGCCTCCCTAAAAATCAGAGGGCTATGTCATAAGTGCACAGAAAATCATCGTGGTCAATGTTTGTGCACACAAGTACCTAGGGAACAACATAACATATTTTAAAAGTTTGGTGATCAGCTATGAATGTTATATGATGAAAAATAACTACTTGGTAAAACTATGGTTGATTAAGAGTAATTTTTAACTGCATAGAGTGTGTGCCCACTAACTTCCTGCATGGTAGCCTATAATTCTTTTATAACCAACATGCTGGCAGTGCTCTAAATATGACTCCCATCTGGCCAAAATGATGAATCACAGTTATTTTTATTGTATCCAGTGAATGACCATGGGGTATCCATCCTGAGGGTCAAGAAATAGTATATTTAATTAACATCCTTTTAAATCTATCATCAGAGTGTACATCATTTAATTCGTTGGACAACTGAGGAATCATGAAGTTTTTCCTCAAATACAGTTATAAAAAATTACAGCATTTCTTCAGTTTCAACATTATGGAAAATAATGTCTTTAAAACAGAGAAAACAAATCCTTTAACCCTTAAAAAATAAATTAAAGCCCTTTCGTTTCAGAAGTGGCTGGATTCTGGGTACACAGAAATCAATGTGATTTATTTATTTATTTTATTATTATTATTATTATCATTGTTATTATTATTATTTTGAGTTGGAGTCTCACTCTGTCACCTAGGCTGGAGTGCCAACTCACAGCCAACCCAGCATCGACCTGCTGGGCTCCAGTGATCCTTTCGCCTCAGTCTTCCAAGTAGCTGGAACAACTGACGTGCACTACCACTCCTGGCTAATTTTTGTTTTTTTATTGTAGAGACAGAGTCTCACCAACTCGCCCGGGCTGGTCTCAAACCCACAAGCTCAGACAATCCACTCGCCTTGGCCTCCCAAAGTGCTGGGATTACAGGCTGAGCCACTGAGCCGGGCCTCAATGTGACTTAAATGCTGCAAAGCACATTATTGCTTTTAATATTTAATTTGGATTTCCACCAATTTAAAAAATGAAGTAGACAAAAATAGTAGAAGTAGCAGATTGCCACAGAAGGTCAAGTGCATGCCACTGGGGAGAAATAACACTATGTAATATGAATTCTATAAAAATAAAAAAACTATTTTTACTAATCCATGTAAATCACAAGTAACCTAAGGCATATAAAAGATATTAGTAAATAAATACATGTGTATTTCTGTCTCAAGCTGTACCACTTTGAACAATCATACTGTAAGTGCAAAAGTCTTTGGAAAGGAAGAAAATAAATATTTGATACTGTGAAAAGTTGACTTAGAAGGCTTATCTGAGAAAACATCTTGTGGTGAGAAAACTTTAACTGTAATTATTTCATCACTTTGAATTATTTGACACAGTGCTCATTTTGCTTACTTAGCTTGCCCTTTCACCTGCAATGCACAGATTTGACAGGACAGATCCATCGAGGAAGTCATCCCATGCCTATCGACTTCCTAGCCAAGTACAGAGGAAATCAGTTAAACAAGGGACAGAGGCGGCTTAGACACAAAAGATACCTCCTTGGACGGGTGGTCACTGAGAACAGACCCACATCCACTGCTGATGAGGAGATGTCTCAGGTGATGGCCAGGACAGGACTGGCCGTACCCTCTCTCACCAGATGTGCTTGGGCAGACAGTATTCCCCACAGCCTGCTAGTCGTGTTGCCAGATGTAGGGTATAAAATAGTCTCATTTGTTCTCTTCCAAGCAATGAAAAAGTCACACCATCCAAAAGGAAATGGTGAGCACACTCTACAATTACTACTGGAGCCAAGTCTGTGAGTCACCCAGCTGCCTGCACAGGACAATTTGGCTACTGGAAAAGCCTGATTAATGACATTTTTTTTAAACCCAGAGTAACAACTTGACCTGCCAAAAATTACTATTTTTTAATCATGTCACCATTTTTGGTCTTAGTTACCTATTACCTTTCTCAGAGAATTTAAACGGAGTAAAATGAAGATGGTGCCCTAAGGCGCGCTGACCTGAGCCTGCACGCTTTTCCATCCAAGGAAGGGGCGGGCTGGGGGGTGGGCGGCTCTGAGACCTGTGAAAGCCGAGCCTTTCTCACTGTGCTGCTGGATCCCTCGGGCTACGGAGACGCCAGGTTATTTCCTAATTACAAATATAATTAATTCACCATCTGCGAATGAGTCTTCTCCAGGCGCAGGTCACAGGCTCCAGGTCCATCGGACGCTTGCTCTGCCACGCAAGGCGCGCGGACAGTGCAGACAGAACCCCGGCCCCAACGGGATCCCACGGGAGCGCTGGGCTCCAGGCCTCCGGGAGCGCCTCCTGCCTCCCGTCCCAGACGAAGAAGAAGGGCTGCGCTCTCCATTCCGAGCCCTAAAGCCACCCAACCCCGCGGGCGGAGTTCACTGCACAGGATGAATTCGCTGCCACCGCTTTATTTTTAATCGATATAAGACAGCGCCGCTGATAAGTCACAAATTGCGAATTCCAAGCCCCGGGCCGAGTCGCCATTCTCTGAACTGGAACCACACTCGCCGAGAGTGTGGAAGCGCCCAGGCTAGGAGGCGCCTCGACTTCCCGACGCACGCCAGCGGCCGCCGCGCCCTCGTCGGCGCCCACTCCACCCGCAAGCC
>NW_007160316.1:66088-71925 GCF_000164805.1 Carlito syrichta | reverse complement strand
CGCGCTCACCGCGCTGGAAAGTTAGCGGGGCAACCCCCACACACACCCTCAACACCCGGGTTGCTCCAGCCCGCCCTGGACCCAGATCAGGGACGTTGCTGGCGCACTCGTGGAGGGATTCGGGGACAGAGTGACGCCCTCTCCACGCTGGAGAGCTCGCGTGGCTAGGGAACGCGGGACGCAATGGGCGCTCTCCGCCTTTGCAAGGTACTGGCTGCCGGGTGTTGCCGCCGCTGTGGGCGCTGGAGGCAGAGCCACCCACTACACCCACGGGCGCGCCCTCGCGGAGGGCTGCGCCGAGTGTCGCGGGAATCACCATGGGACCCCCAGACCCACGGAGCCCCCGAACCACGGGCAGCATTCTCTTCAGTGATGAGCCCTGGTCCGATGCCTTCTGGGTTTGCTATGAACGCATCTAGATGACAGGAGCCAGGGAGAAGGCGGAATCAATCCAGTAGAAGTTGTGTGGACACCCGCTGCAGTCTGGGGAAGGTAGCAACATCGGCCATACTTTGCTTGACCCTAACTAGATTCGTGGGTGCCCGTCCAAGCTGGGACTGCCAGCGAGAGGCTGCTGTTGGGACACCTGGTGACCAAAAGCCCCAAGGTGTTTAATCCTGGCCTACCTGGGGGATGGGGAGGGACGGGAAGCGGAGAGAGGGGAAGCGGTTACCTGACCCAGGGCGGCCACTAAGCCCGGTTTTAATACAAATGCGACAATGAACTGCCCCGCATCTGTCTCCGCGTTGCTGTGACGTTTAAATGAGACAAGAGATGGGAAAACTGAAACACCAAGATGAATGTTTATGGAGAAATGGACAGTGGTTAGACTAGAACGGAGTCAGGGGATAAAAAATATTTGGAATGGGACACACCAATCTTTTTCAGAAATTCCAAGATCTTTGAACAAAAACACCTCTTTTTGTAAGAGTTTTCAAAATAATCAGTCACTCAAATATTAATCAATTGTAGTTTATTTTCAAAGCAAAATGTTAAATGATGAGGTGGAATCCAAGAGATCTGACTGCAACCTAATTTCTCAGTGTTTCTAGCATCTTCTGATTGTCTCCACTTTCAAAAACCGATGGAGTGTGTGGGCCAAACCTCAATAAACATACGGGTTCTAGACCAACGTTTCTTTTCACTTCACAACTTACTTCCCTCCTCTCCATGTCTGCCCTCATCCTTTCAGCTTTCAAAGATTTTATTTATTCTCTCAGATGTGCTGAGAGTCTGTCACACGTTCTCACTGTGTAAGCAGAGAGAGGGAGAGACAGTCCTTGGCCCCAAAGCCTACCTAGGTCTAGACAGGAGTTCATTTAAAAATCACAGTAGTAGTATGTAATTACAACCATTTTTCTATAGAAATGTATAGGGTGTTCTTAGAGGATATGAAAAGGGCGCCCAGCATGGTGTATTATGTGAGGGAAGAACTTTCTGAGGAAGCCATAATTAAGTCTTCCTCCAGGTTCTCCCACAAGCGGGTCCTGAGGTGTGGATTTGGGCAGTTAATTTGGGAGGATGGCCCCAGGAGACCAGAGAGAGGAAGTAGGGAGAGTGAAACCTGGAAGGTTCAAGAAGGGTGCCTCAGCAAGCTAGTTTCTCCTGTGGGCTATGGGAGCTCATCCCGCTGGGGGCTCCACAGGAACAGTACAGAAAGCATCTCAGAACAGGAAGGTTGGACATGTTTCTCAACTAACTTCCTTTCCTCAATGGTGGAGGTTTGCAAAAACCCTGAGATCAACTGGAAGCAGGTGAAGGCTCTGGGACCTCAGTACAACCAAGCCTCAAGTCAGAGGTGGTATCTGCCAGTGCCCTGAAGGGGAGAAGGACTCAGGCAAGACTACAGAGGGTGGGAAAGGGTTCCAGACAGAAGGAGGAGGGGGCCTGAAGAACTGGGGAGACTGTGGGACTTGGTGTGACTGAATATGGCCAGAGAGCACGTCAAGGGTCTTTTAAGACACTTTAAGGACTCTGAATTGTAGCAGACACACAATGAAACTTGATGTCAGATTTTTTCAGGGCGATGAGATTTCCTTAAGAGATAATCATGCCATTTGTGAACAAATACTTTTATTTCTCCCTTCCCAATCTGCATGCCATTTATTTCTTTTTTCTTGTCTTATTGCATTAGCTAAACTCCAGTGTGATGCTGAATAGAGTGGTGAGAGGGGGCAGCCTTGCCTTGTTCCTGACCTTAGTGGGAAAGGTTCTAGTTTTCCACCATTACACATAATGTTCACTGTAGGGCTTTTGTGAAGGTTCTTTATCAAATTGAATGTTCCCTTTATTCATAGTTGATTGAGTTTGTTCCTAAACTATGCATGGCTGTTGGTTTTCTTGAAAGCTTTTTCTGCATCTATTGATATGATTGTGTGATATTTCTCCCATATCCTGTTGCTGTAGTGGTTTCTATTTGGTGATTTTGAATGGCAGTGAAATTTTTAAAAGATCATTTTGGCTGCCATGAGGAGAAGAGATGATGGAGAAAGATAGGGTTGGAGAAAACAAGAGTGGGAGTGGGGAGATCAATTTTAAAATCCTGGAGAAAGCCTGGTGAGAGATGATGAGGACACAAAGCAGGTAGTGTAATAAGACATGCTTCAAGTAGATCTTTGATGTGATCTTTCCAGGTGGGTTATTCGGGAAGAGAGGAGATGAGTCAACTGTGACTCCCCATTCTGGCCTGGCATTTGGGTAGATGGTGCTTCTTGAGACCTTAGAGTGTAACACGATCACTGATTAGTGTGTGCTGGAGCTGGAGACGTGGATGTCCTTGAGGACTTCAGCAGGAGCAGGTCCGGGGGAAGGATGGAGAGAAGGTGGACAGGGTCACAAAGTCCACTGAAGACATCAAGGTAGGAAATGACTTTGCAGTCAACTCTTTCAAGCAGTTTGGTGTGGAAGAGATTGAAGAAACAGGACTGGAAAAAAAAATATGGGGGGACCCCCCAAAGCGGAATTTATTTACTAAAAATTGTGCATTTATTCTTAAGTGCATAAACTTCAGTCACCTTCAACGTATTCTTTGTTTGATGGAATACACCTATCAAGATGCTTTTTGATTGCTCAAAAAAGTTTTTGAACTTATCCATTTTGATGCCTTTTTAGTGCTTCTGCTGTTTTTTGTTTCACCTCTTCGACATCAGCAAAACGTTTCCCTTTGAGGACTTTTTCATCTGGGGAAACAACAATCGAGGGTGGGGAGTAGGGGCCAACCTGTTTTTCATCAAAAACTGCTGAACACTGAGTGCAGTGTGGGCAGGTGTGCTCATAAATCACCATTCATGAAATAGGCAAATGCCCTGAAAGAATCTTAAAAAAAAAAAAAATTCACTGAAGACGAACACAGCCTCTCACAACACTAGCTGATACACTGATGTTGATAGGTTCCCAGACACTTACCTAGCAGGGGAAGTTTGTACTACAAGAGGCCCACCCTCCAAAAAATAACTCTGGGTGTTTTGGGTCCCCTTTGGTAAGGCTCCTGGGAAGATTCTGTAGTGGGAAAGTCCAGAGTAGGCTTGAATGCTAGTGGGATTGATGAAGTGCAGAAGGTCAAGTTCAAGATGCAACCTAACAAGGGTTGTAATTCCCTCTCCTGCAACACTCACTTTTTAATATCAACTTAATTAGCATACAAACTTTCTGTGTTCGTGTGTATGTTCTACCTTTCAAAACCTTCTAGCTACTGCCCCATTTCCCTGGTCCCACCAGAGAGTAGTCTACATTCAGTATCTTCAATTTCTCTTCAAAATTTGATGAATTTTCACCAAGCTTCTGCCCAACAAAATTATTGTAATCAAGGCCACTGATGATCTGCCCTTGGTAAGTCCAACTGTCCATTATCAGTCCTCATATTGGCCCACCAACATCATTGAGACAAATGATCTCTTCTACAGCTTGGCTTCAGAACTGCCCCCTGCCCTCTCCTCCTTGGCCACTCCTTCCATGTGCCATAACTGTAACCTCCTCATCTTCTCACTTCCCAAGGTGAAGGGCTCTGTTCTCAGGCCACTTTCTATGCTCACTCTCTTTGTGATCACATACACCTATGCACCTTGTGAGCCTCTCAAACTCAACATGTCTAAAACTGTACACCACCATGCAACAAAGACCCTCCCAAAGAGTCTCCACCGAATCAATGCAACACCGGCCTTCAGTTTCCAGACCAAAAATTTACAGCCATTCTACTTTTCTCTTTTTCTGTCACATCCTGATTTGGTCAATCAGAAAAGTTATGTGGCTTGGCCTTCAAACATACCCACAATCTAACCATTTTTTCCTACAACCTCCAGTGCTACCACTCAGCTGTTGGCCGCCAACACCTTTTCTTACTGCAAAGGACTCAAACTCCATCTCCATGCTTCCTCCCACTAGCATCTACTCTCAGCACGTACATCGGGTTATTTCACTCCTCTGCTCGGAAATGTCTAATGATTTTCCATCCCACTCCTCGTAAATCCAAAGTTAGCAGCCTCCCTACACGACCTGCCCTGGCAAGGGCCTCCTTTCCCCTGGCCTTGGTGCTGTTCCCTGAACACAGATAGAGCGGCTCTTTTGAGACACTTGGCATTCATTCTTCTGCTCTGTGCTGTCTTCTTCCAGACACCACCAAGTCCTGCTCCCTTGCCTACTTCAAACCTGGTTCAATCACCTTCCAGGAAGGCCTCCTTTGTCAGAGGCATCTCCTTCCTGCTTCAAATCTCTCCAAAGAAGCCATTTCCATAGGATGTGCCCCGGGCATCCTTATCACTTCTGTCTCTCTACTCTTCTTGGACCCTGCAGTGGGGAGCAGTGCCTGATGTACAGACCTCAAGAAATATGAAGAAATGAACTCAAGGAAGAAATCAAAAGTGGTGGGTCTCAGAGTGAGTAGACAGGTGGGCAGAGTCCCTGGTAACAGGAAGAGCAGGGAGCCGAGAGGGGTCAGGTAGGCCATGGATAGGTGGGTGGGGCCCCTGGTAGGCATCTCCTGGCAGCCAGGGTGGAGTGGGACTGGTGGTGGACATTTCCTGGATGGCCATGGTGATGCGTGGTCGGTGGTGGGCATCTCCTGGGTGGCCATGGCGGTGGGCATCTCCTGGCGGGCAGTGGGTGGTTGAGGATGGTGGGCATCTCCCAATTACTCTGTCCAGACGAGCGCGGTAGTGGGTCGGGTGGGGGCACCCGGGGCGGGTGCCCTAAGGTACGAACCTCCAGCTTGGAGGTAGTGCTCATCTCTCTCGCTCCTCAGTCGGCTTCTCACCTGCAACCACCTTTCCAGCGCCGGCGCTCTCAGGTCGGCCACCCTGTGGAGCAGGTGCCGCCCGCGCTTATGCTCCGCCCCAAGGCCAGAGCTGCCGGCCACGAGACCCCGCCCAGTTCGCGCCGCCCTCCCTCTGCGCATGCCCGACAGCGAGACTCCCACAGGCGGGGTCTCAAGGCCGCGGGTACGCCCACAGCCTCAGTTATAGCCAATCTATGACAGGAATTCAGGGGACGGACAGCCAGTGGCAGAGGTCGCGAATACGGATTGGGCACTTCTACTGCTGTGGGCGGGCCTAGAGGGGAGGAACCCGGAAGTGCAGAACGCGCAGATCAGGCCGGCAAGCTACTGCTACTGCGGAGTTGTCTTCTGGGGTCCTGCATGGCGGAACGCCGGAGGCACGGTAAGTGGGCAGGCCGCGGGACTGCTGAGGTAACAAGGATAGAAGATCTTGGGACGCCTTCTGTCTAGACACCAATACCCCAGATCCTGGTCCTGACTCAAGACGCTGATCCTGATCAAGACCCTGGCTCACCTTCTGACCTCACCCCAGATCTGGGCCCCCACCCTAGACCCCAGCTCACCTCCC
>NW_007160316.1:58640-66068 GCF_000164805.1 Carlito syrichta | reverse complement strand
CCTATCCCGGCCCACTTCCTGTCTCCATCCCTGACCCGGGCCCCCGGCGTGTCCTACCCTTGACCCTGGCCCACCCTACGCCCCGACCCCAGACCCCGGCCCACCTCCCAGTTTGGCCTGGGTGTCTAGGGACCTGGCGGGGGAGCGGCGGTGAACGCAGGCCCGGAGCTTGCTTTCTGCGCAAAGCAGCCCTCAGTGAGTGGAAGGGGCTGTGTGGCTCTTCAGAAGGGGTTCCAGGTCTGCCCTCCAGGGAAGGGCCTACTGCCTGCCCCTGGCAACCTTACAAATAACAGCGAAAACCTTCCTGAGCCTCAGATTATGTGAAAAATGGAAATAATGGTGTTTACCTGTAGTATACCTGAGGTGTGGGGCACATACCAGTGTTTACTAATACTGTAATAGTATTTCTAATCAGTACCAAAGATAGGAGCAAATAAATTGAACCGGGCAGCCTGGTCATGCCTTGGAATGGAAATGTGAGAAGTACAGGGAACGCCTGTCTCCTGCAAACCCCAGCCTGTTACCGGTGCCCTGTTGATCATCAACATCACTGCAAACATGGATGTTTTAGATGTGTCTCTCATGTTACTTGGATTAATTCAGGCTGTAATTAATTTCTTTCTTTCTCTATGTTTAAAACTGATCATCGTGTGTTTGCCCTTTGAAATGAAAAGCCAGTGGCAACTATAGTTAAAAAACATTTACTTAACAAACAAACAAAAAAAAGGAGACCGATTTCTCAGTAAGGCAGAATATGGAAAGAAATAAATAAATCGCAACTGTGTCTTCCTATTTAGGACCCACTATGCTGAGGCTTCCCTGACTCCTCCAGGACCAGGGGCTCTGACTATCCCCTGCCTGGCTTTCAAACCAGATCATCTCATGGACTAAAAACGACTTACCAGCTTTTAAACAATCAGATGCCAGGACTCCAAAAGGGACATTCACCTGTTTTCATGAGACAAAACCCCCCTTGTTCATGACCCTGCACTAGAAGCAGGGCCCACATGCTCTGTTAATTCAGTGTTGAGGTTCCATAGAGTAGACCCGGCCCTGAGCCACCAGTGTGGGGGCAAGGCTGAGACCTCTCCGTGTTCTTGGTGGAGAATGTCTTGCTGTGCAGGTTTCTCCTCTTGTATACCACACCACACGTGTTCTCTTCTTGCATTTCTTCAGATGTGTGTAGCTCTTCTAAGCCTGCAATTAAATGCTCTTCCTTATGCAAGAAATTATTTTGTCATCTGTAATGCACCTAGTCAACTTTAAAAAAAACCTTTCTCAACTCAATAAACTGAAATGAATAAAAGCTGTTAATTATTTTAGTCAAGTCACTAAACTCTCCCTTGAAACAGCCTCCTTTTCCTATTGGATATGTGACAGAATTGTCAGGTAAAGTTAAGGTTGCTCAAGGACATTTTGGCTGGAAGGATGGATTTGTAAGTCCCAAAAGTATAAAACATGTATGAGGAACAATATTAGTTTTCCATGTGCCTTCCTCAGATCACCTCGAGGGCCCTTCTGCTGGGGGCACAAAGGCTGAAGCGAGGTCTTGGTTGAAATGAAAATCTCAGCACCCGTAACCTGCTCAAGCATTAAATCCACACCAACATCTCTCTTGGGACCAGTGTCCCCTGTGTGGCTGGAATGTGTGTGGCATGTAGGAGAAAGCATTTGGGTAGAGGGGTGAGGCCGTGTGTGGTTGCAGTGACGTCCCTTCTCCAGGGTTCAGTTTCACCCAGGGACGTGGGGTTCCAGAGTGACCAGGGAGTGGCTATGGTTACCGTGTCAGGTGGAAGAGGGGTGAATGCTGCACAGCACAGGCATGCCCCACCTGGAGCGAACTCCATGCAGAACTCTGACAAATTATGTGTTCCCAGCCAACATGTGTTGGGTATCTGCGTGTATGTTCCAGCTCCTTCAGGCCTGGCCACAGTAGGGAGTCCAGCAACATCCCCTCCTTCACGAAACAGAGGCGCTGGTGTATTCCAGGTTGTTTCCTAGGGTGGCAGTTGCTGACAGATGACACATCAAAGGCCGTGCATGCTGTTGCCTCCTCAGCTCTGGCATAAGCAGTCAGGCTGAAGCAGAGGTTCCACACAATTTTTCCTGCAAGTGAGTTGTTCCTGCTGGGTCACATGGTCTGCTGATAGAATGGTGTCCTCTGTAACTGTGTACAGCAGGACTCTTTGGGATTCACAGGAGGGTGTTTTGCCTTTGAAGCAACACTGCTTGAGTAAGCATTTTAACAATATGCTCCATTTAATGCTCAAGTAAGAACAACAAGGGAGACTGTCTCTTGGGCCAGACTTCGTCACCTCTGAGGTTCTGAAGCTCTGCAACTGAATGACTCTCGCCTGGAGAGAAAGCCCAGAAAGGTGCCATGTCCTTGGGTAGTAGAAGAGGCTGACGTAAAATTACATGGAGCCCAGGTAGGGCTGCCACTGCATGCAGAAGAACCCGTGGTCAGGGAAGCTCACAGAACTGTACACTGGGCGTGGAATCCAGCCTCAAGGGTGCTTGCCCCAGAAACAACTCAGGTGACTCATGGAAGGAATGACTTGATTCCAGGGGCTGCCCTGGTAAGCATTTCTGCCTCTTACTCACCAGCTGGCTCTGAGCACCTGTTTAGACACTTTCTTTTTCTTTTTCTTTTTTTTGAGACAGGGTCTCACTCTGTTGCCCAGGCTGGAGTGCAGTGATGCCGTCATAGCTCACTGCAGCCTCAGATTCCTGGGCTCAAGTGATCCTCCCACTTCTGCCTCTCAGAATGCTGGGATTACAGGTGGGAACTACCATGCCTGACTACTTTTTCTTGTGTAGAAGGTGGCCTTTCTATGTTACCCAGACTGTTGTCAACCTCTGGCCTCAAGTTATCCTCCTGCCTGGGCTTCCCAAAGTGTGGGGACTACAAGTGTGAGCCACTGCACCCGGCCTAAATGTCTGGACACCTCTGTGGGGCAGAGCATGTCATGTGGTACATGTTCTATTTTAGAAACTCTACCTGGACATGGTTTGTGATTGGGGCACATGGTGACACCTCTCCCAGTAACTATCGAGAGGTTTGGCATGTCCTTGTCCTTCTCTCCCTTGCTCTGTGCTGTATGACACTGCCTGTGTGTGTCAGGTGGTTTGTTGGAGGAGGCAGAACTTTCAGAGACTCACTGGTCAGAGGCCATCCTCAAGCAGTGGAGTGGAGTGAGCCCGGAGCGGGGCCTGTCCTCTCCCCTGCGGTGCAAGTGAGCCAGTGTGTAGGGAGGAGGGTCTGGGTAGATAGAGACCCTACAGTGTCCCTGCCCATAGCACCCCTCCATCTGCTGCCCCACCCAAGGCTAGCCCTCTGATTCTTTAGCCTGTAATTTCTTATCAAGATGTCATCATACTGCCAGTCTCCGGAGTCTGAGAAGTAAGTGCTAAGTGTGCCAGGCTCTGCCCAACCTTCGTACTGATCCTTTCACTCTTGGGAAGGCCACAAAACCCAGGGTGCACCAGCCTGGCTCAGCTCGGGAACTTGTGCAGTTTGGTTGCTTTTAGGTAAGAATTCTTGCCGTACTGAGTCCTGCAGGATGGCTAGGCTCAGCCTTCATGGGGCACGTCCTCCAGGAGCCAGGAGGTCTGCAGTCACAGCTGCTGGAGCCTTGGGTCTGACTTTCTGGGACTCCCCAGATGAAATTGGTCTGCCAACGGCCTCACTGCCCAAATTGCACTTCCTGCTCTCCATCCCTGTCCTCTCCAGGAATCATCCTGCACCCTAGAGAGTGGGTGGGGCCAACTTCAGGCACCTTTGAATTGCTGGCACTCTCCATGGTGCTGGCGATGGAGCCACAGCTCCTGGAGCCCTGGCAATCAGGAAGAGATGTCTGTGTGTGTGTCTGCATGAATGTCTGTGTGTGTGTGTGTGTGTGTGTGTGTGTGTGTGTGTGTGTGTGTGTGTGTTGTGTGTGCATATTATCTACATGTGTGCATGTATGTGTGCCTATGTTCTTGTGTGTGTGTATGTCTCTGTGGTGTGCGTGTGCGCATGCATATGCATGCATATGTGGCTGCTGTTGTGCATCTATGTGTATGTATATGCATATGTGCATATGTGTGTGAACGCATGTCTGTGTGAATGTATATGTGTGTGCATGCATGTGTTTGCATCATATACGTCTGTGGTGTGCATGTGTGTGTGCATGCATGTGTGTATGTGTGCATGTATGTATGTTTTGTGTATGCGTGTGCATACATGTGTATCTGGTGTGTATGTGTTTTTATGTGGTGTGCATCTGTGTGTGGTGTCTATGGGTGTGTGCATGCATGCATATGTGGTGTATGTTTATGTGTGTGCTTGCTGAATTGTCTTCCAAATGGCATTACAGTGTTTTTCAGCCCAGCCTTGTTTTGGTGAGAACACAACTCTGAGAACTGAGTGGTTTGCCAGTGGTTCTGTCCTGGTTAGTGGCAGTGCCAGGACCCCTAGCAGCACCCTGCTCTCCACTCCGCTAGGATATGTTTACTAGTCCATAATACAAACTATGACAGTTACCCACAAATGTAAAATGCTTACAAACCATTAGAGCACTCTACAAGGAATTACTTTGGGCAAACTTCACTTGGAATAGTTTTCTTCTAATTCTTTTTTTTTTTTTTTTAAAGAGATGGGGTCTCACTTTATTACCCAGGTTGGCCTCAAACTCCTGGCCTCAAGTGATCATCCCATGTTGGTCTCCCAAGTAGCTGGGATTGCAGCACCTGGCTTTCTTCCTCTTCACCTTCTTCTTCTTCTCCTTCTCCTTCTGTTTGAATGATTTTTATTTCTGGTCTTATTTTGAGCACTATTTTTCTTTTAATTAATATTTCAGAAAGCTTGCCAACTTTTGCTTAAATCATGGGTGGTGATTTTTCCATTAGTGATTAGATTATGAAACTCCTTAAGAATCTATCAGTCATTGAATTAACATAGTATACTGAACTTTTCTTTCTTGTGACATGATATAATGCTATTGTCAGTGTATTCCTTTATTCATAGATTATAGGCAAAGGTTAAATACTTTGCCTCATCATAGAGATTTTAAAACACCATACATACAGTGATGATCATTTTCCAGAAAACTGTAGCTAGGCCAGCATATGGTCAGTAGGCATTTAAGCGTAGTTTTTACTGAAAAGAGAACATTTAAAATATCAGATTTTCAAGAAATGCAGTAACCCTAAGAAATTTTAAATTTAAAGTGGCTGTTGAAACCAGATGAAAAGGGAATAAATAGAGTTGGTATTTATTGGGGCTGGGAATTTTTAGTTTTCTTTGATGAAATTTGTTGTTTTTGTTTTGTGGTTTTACTGGAAATGTTTTGGGTCAGGTGAAGAAGAGGAGGGAACATCCTCAAACTGGCCATGGTGAAAATTTCTACAAGTGGTCATTTCTGATCTTTTTTTCAGTAGCAATTTTTCATTTAAATATGATTTTTAAAAGTCTGCGAATTCTTGTTTCAAAACTGAATCAGTTTTCCATTCATAAGCCTATTACATGAAAACTCTAAACATGAATGTCCTATTTTGTTCTGTATGTTTTACCCTCAAAATGGAATATCAAGAAATCACGTTTTAAGAGTTTCTTATAAATATTGATGCTCTTATTTTAATGAATTCCTATAAGCATGTGGTCCTTTCACTTTTAAAGCTATTCAAGCACCCACTTTTTGAAATAACTCTTTTCAAAATGATTTTATTTCTCATATCCTCAAACTAGCTGTGAACATATTTTTCTCTGAAAATATTTCTCTGAAAACATTTTTCCAGGAGACACCAGTTTATAGGGATGATAAAGTTTTTGGCATTTTTGGTTAGAGAATCCCAAATTAATGATCATTATTTCTAATCTCTTCCATCACCAAAAGTTTAATCATAACTGTTTGATTTTAAATCAAGCATCTACACTGAGGAAGAGTTTAGACTGGAATAGGTTTACTGCCAGCAATCAAACTTTCCGTTTCTTTTTGAGCTACAGATATTTACAGATTTTCCTAGGTGTCTAATTCCAAAGAATACTACTGAAAGATTTTATTTGGTTTATGTCTTTAAATTGAAATAGCAAGTGTGGGCAACAGTCATTTCTGAAAATCATATCAAAATGACTTAACTCCCCTGTGAGAGGAGACTGATTCTCTGTTTGGTACTGCAGCATGTTAATGTCAGATGGGGTGTTTTTCTCCATGTGGGCCTTTGTTTTGTCAGTCATTTCCTGGTTTCTGATTGCTTGGTCTACTTGGAAATTGTATTTGTTTTTCTGCAGGCTTTTTTTTTTTTTTTTTTCCGATTGGCATTAAACCCTCATTGCTCGTCTTTTTATTTTTCGGTGATTGCTTTTTGACAGGCACTAGAGTTTCAAGTTAAAACTTGCTCTTGTTGCTGGGGAAGGAGCACATTGATGAGTCGTGAGAAAATCGAGAAGCCAGGTGGCCTCAGGTTTCTGGCAGGCCTCTGTCCTGTCCACTAAGCACTTTTCGTTTGGTCCACATGGCACTGCATTGCCCACTGTTTCGTGGGATTCTTTTATTTTTATTTAACACCTCATAAATTAAACCAAAAGAGACTTTTAACCTTTTACTTGATTTTTTTTTGGGGGGGCCTTACACACTTACCTGAAAACACACTAGATCAAAAAGGAGCTTTTCAACAAACCAAAATGATAAATGTTTTTTACAAATTATATTTTACAGGCAAGCACAGTGGCCAATGCCTTTTATCCCAGGACTTTGGGAGGCCCAGGCGGGAGGATTGCTTGAGCCTAGTCGTTTTGAGACCAGCCTGAACAACATAGCAAGACTTCCTCTCTACAAAAAATTAAACAAAAAAATTAGCTAGGCATGATCGCACACACCTGTAGTCACAGGACTGAGGGCACACATATCTCTTCTGAGAGAATAGCCCTGCTAGGGAGGGGAAAGACGGTGTCCAGTGGGGCCTACCTTGTACTGGTTGCATGTGACAGATATCTACAGGCTACTAGTCTGTTTTCTACTGATCCACTTTAAGATTGCTCCTGCCTTCTACTTCCATTTTAGAACTTTTATTTGGCAATGACACATCTATATCAAATATTTTCATTTGCGACATGAAATTTTTTTTTTTCCATTTTTTTTTATTATGAAGTTGTGGGGTACAGTTAAGGGTTAGGTATACAATTGCGTTTCATTCAGGCACCCTGTTGATATGGGGTGTTTCCCCGTTCCCAGACAGATATTTGCTACTGTTAATCCCATCTCCCTCCCCCCACCATAGTTTCCCAGTACGGTCAGTCATTTTCGTATAGTATTGCATTGGATGTTTAAGGTCCATTATATGAGTGAGAACATGTGATATTTGGATCTTTGTTTCTGTGAGAGGTCACTCAGTATTATAGACTCTAGTTCCATCCAGGTTGCTGCGAAATTCATGATTTTGTTCTCT
>NW_007160316.1:43691-58470 GCF_000164805.1 Carlito syrichta | reverse complement strand
GCACTAGTTTACACTCCCACCAACAGTGTAGAAGTGTTCCCTTTTCACCACACCCTCTCCAGCAGCTGTTATTTTTTGACTTGTTGATAATTGCCATTCTGACTGGGGTTAGGTGGTATCTCAGTGTGGTTTTGATTTAATAGTATTGATGGAAACCCACCTTTCATTAGACTGTAAATAGAATTTATTTCAGGTAGTACATTGAATTTGGTGAATATGCTTCTGAATCTTTGTTCTTTAGCAAGTTCTAAGTATGTGACTCTTATCCCGGCTCAGGAGTCAACATCAGGAAGCCTCCAGAGACTGTTAAAAGGACCAGACTTCAGGCAGCCCCTTTGGGTCTCCTCCCATTGTAGGAGCTTTTCTGTCGTCTCAACAAATCCTGCTTTCTGCAAAAAAAAAGGACCAGACTTTGTACCTTCTATCTCTTACCTGGTTATACTTCACAATTTTATTTAGGATCAGCTTTCTTGTTTAAGCAGACATTTCCTACAGAGGACCCCCAGACACTGCCGTCAGACATCTGCGGGTCCTTCCAGGTACAGTATCTAGGGTGTACTCTGAGAGCAGTGTCTGGGGTTCTCAGAGGGACAGTGTCTTTGCCATCTTCAGAGGGGCATTGTCTGGGATATCTTTTCAGGGACAGTGTCTGGGGGGGCCTCTGGGAATCAATGTCTTAGAGGACCTCTGAGTGACAGTATCTGGGGGAATCTTCTGAGGGTAATGTCTTGGGAGTCCTCAGAGGGGCATTTTCTTGGGTGTCCTGGAATACAAAGCCTGATGTGGGGTCTGCAGGGGCTTGGCTCTCAGGTGGTGCTGTCAGAATGTCTTTCTCTTTTTTTATAATTAAAAAGTATAAGTGGCCAAATAAACATTCATAACATTTTTCTTTCTTTTCTTTTTTAAAAAATATTTGCTCTTACAGTGTTTGTTGAAAAGGTGCTACAGAGACTTTTTCCTAATGTTTCAAGTGGCCACAAAAAGAGGGAACCCCAGGCACCAGCCATTGAAGACCTGCCCAAGACAGTGAGCTCTGAGAAAGTGAGGCAGAGACATATCCGGCCTTCGACAGGTGAGATTATTGCAGGCTTGGATGGATCTCGGGTACTTCGCTTAACCTCTGCATCTACCACACACTGGAGTATGTGTCCCGTGACCTCGGACTTTCTCTGGTGTTTGAACTCTGAAGATGTCCTGACAGCAGATGGGCAGAGTGGGCATCACTCTACACATAAGTTCCAGGAAAGCCTGTGCATGCTCCCCAATCAAGACCAGGCTAGATCACTGTTTTCTGGAGGGTTCATTCAGACCTTGTCCACTGGACGTGGCAAATGGACTGTGGGTGGAGTTTGGTTGGCTAGGTCTTGGCTTTCCTTTGACAAGAACAAGTGCCTCTCTCCTGCCACTGTACCATGTCCCAGTCACTGTAGTGACCCCCACATGGCCTTGTTGGCTCCATTGGCTGTGTCTACTCAGGGATGGGCTCCTGATATTCTTTGTCCCTTAGTCTTTCACAGGTGTCTGTTCCATAACAGGCCTACCTTAGGTCATGTGGGTGGCAGGGTCACCTGGAGTCTCATCAATTCCATTCCTCCAATGTAGCCTCATTAACCTAGTCAAAGACCACTCAGTGAGACAAGTAAATAGACCACCTGAGCATAAGTGGGTGGGTCTGCAAGGTTCCCAGATAGAGATATAAATACTTAAAGCCAGACTTGGGTTTTCGAGTACACTTTCTGGGATCACTTCTCTATTTCTTTAACAATACTCTCTCACTGGGCATTTGTTCTCCACATGATTCCATTTCTCAGGGCTATTTGGTCTCTTGCTGGCTCAGCTGAATAAGTTTGAGAACAAAGATTATTTAATTCCCTAGTATTCACATATCTCATAGCAATCCCTCAATGGGATCTCAACAGGCAGCCCCAGTAGTCCTGCAAATCAACTTCCGGCTCCACAGGTCAGATCTCCATTTACTTGGAACACATTTTACCACAGAAATAATGTTATACATGTTGATTAGATTTCCGGACAAGCCCAGAAAACCTATTTAACCTATTGTATGATGAATGCCTATGGGTACCATTCCAATTGTGGATACCAGTGGATATAAGACAAGTAAGAAGGAGAAAATTTCCTTCATGTCATCTAGAGAGGGGTTATACCAAGCATGCTCTTACTACAGGACAAACCATTCTGTAGTTTTCTCATATGACTTATTGTTTTCAGGATGTTATGAGCTTCCAGTGAAATATCCCACCAAGATCACCATGTACAAATGCACTCTACTCTAAACTTAGCTGCCTCCCTTCTGCTGCAGAGCCTAGCAAAATAGTAGGATAAAATTAAGATTGCTTTAACTAATACTAAGGAGTAAATACTGTTCAATGTGTTTTTACTTTTCAAAGAATATATCTGTCACAGGCTATATATTTGAAAGAATTCTCCCCCCAAATTCATATGTTGAAGTTCTTACCCTCAGTACTTCAGAATATAACTGTTTTTGGAGATGGAGAATCTTTTAAAAAGGTGATTAAGGTTAATTGAAGTCATTAGGCAGTTATGAGAAGTGAGGGCTCTGTGCCCATCACTAAACGTATGGGTTGTGAGGTCCAATTCAGTGGATCGTGGCAGCTAGCGGTGTACACCAGTGTAACCCTCACAAGCAAGAAGTGAACCACGTTCACACATCCTGCCTTCTGGTCAGTCGCCTCTCCCTCCCCAAGCTGTTTTCAGAATCTGTTACTAGAGACTGGTATTTGGATGTCATTGAGTGGAACCACATGGTACGCATTGCTTTCTATCTGACTTCTTTCATGTTGACTGAGGTCTTTGATTTGTGTTTTTTTTTTAATTTATGTTATTGTCCATTTGTATTTCTTCTTAAGTGTCTCTGTAAGCTTTTTGCCCATTTAAAAATTTTATTTATTCTTTTATTATTATTTCTAGCAGTTCTTTATAAATTTTGGACACAAGTCCTTTGCCATATATAATTACCATGAAAATTTTTTCCAACCTTCCGTGGTTGCCTATTCATTTTTTTTCTTTTTTTTTTTTTGAGTTGGAGTCTCACTCTGTCACCCAGACTGGAGTGCAGTGGCTGCTCCTGGCCACCGCAGCCTCAACCTGCTGGGCTCCGGTGATCCTTCTACCTCAGCCTTCCCAGTAGCCGGAATTACAGGCATGCGCTACCATGCCCAGCTGATTTTTTGATTTATTGTAGAGATGAGGTCTCGCTGCCAAGGTGGGTTTCGAACCCGCGGGCTCAGGCAATCCACTCACCTCAGCCTCCCAAAGGCACGGGATTACAGGCTAAGCCACCGAGCCCGGCTACCTATTCATTTTTTATACAGTATTTTGAAGAGCAGAAAAATACTAATTTTGATGAAGTTCTGTTTATCAATTTTTTTTCTTTTATAGTCTGCACTTTTTGTGTCTTAAATCTTGGTTTACCCAAGGCTATGAAGAGAGCTTCCTGTGTCTTCTTTTCTGTCTCTGGGTTTCTCATTTGCATCTGTGGTCTTTCTTGAGACACTTCTGGGGTGTACATTGAGTAGAGGGTGCTGCTTCTTTCTCCCCATGGTGCTGTCCAGTTGTCCCAGTGTATCTGTTAAAAACAAAAAACAAAACAAAACAAAACAAAACCTTCCTAGGTGGAAATGTACGAGATTGCTTCTTGAAATTTAAGATGTCCCAGGATTGAAGGGCATGAGTGTACAAATTGACTGAATCACTGAGTACCCAATACAGTGGATGAAACAGACCAACATTAAACTGATGTAATTTCAGAATTAGAGGAAAAGAAGATGGCAAACTTCTCCAGAGAAGATTGCAGATGCAGGTGGGGTAGAGCAGCATCCTGAGTCTCCAAGGGGAGACTGCAGGGTGAAATGAAGCCTCACCCCACAGCAATGTACTGGCAGCAGTGTATCGCCAGGGGGGCAATCTGCAGCGGGTATAATGGGGTGCCTGGGCCCAGGTGGCCTTGGGGGAGTCTGTTTCTAGACTAGTTGATTTCCCAAGTGTGCCTTTTCAGATGTTGTAGGTTTTGAAGCCTTATACAATTTTGGAAGCTTCCTTTGAAGAAAAACCAGATTTACAAATATAGATCTGGATAGGCAGCCTTCACATGGGCCCAAGCCAAGGAGTGTCCTCAAGGTTCATGTGCCCTGTCTAGTGTCCTGCAGTATTCCTTCCTCGTGTCCACGTCTGTGACTGCTCTCTTCTCCCTTTATAAAAGAAGAGCCTTCAGCAGGGCTCGGTGGCTCAGCCTGTAATCCCGCGCCTTTGGGAGGCTGAGGTGAGTAGATTGCCTGAGCCCGCGGGTTCGAGACCCGCCTAGGCAGGCGAGACCACATCTCTACAATAAATCAAAAAATTATCCAGGCATGGTAGCGCGCGCCTGTAATTCTGGCTACTCGGAAAGCTGAGGAGGAAGGATCGCCTGAGCCCAGCAGGTCGAGGCTGCGGTGGCCGGGAGCGGCCACTGCACTCCAGTCTGGGCGACAGAGTGAGACTCCAATTCAAAAAAAAAAAAAAAGAAGAACCTTCAAGGTGCATCGCTCAGATAGAAACAACTTTGGGGTTCCAGAAAGGGGTAACTAGTAATACTGGTCCTTGGGGAAAAAGTGAACTAATCTGACGACTGGGACCAAATATGCTTGCTGGGCAAATTGTTTATATTTCTTTACCTTATTATCAAAATTGGAGGAGCTAAATGATTTATCAGCTGATGGAACAGTAAAAATAATTTTTGATGATGGATTTCTCTGATTTTTGGCATATAGCTCAGAAAAAATTTAATGAATTAAATGTCATTGCTATTTTTAAAAACTTTATATTCTGTCATCTACTTATTTATGTGAACAAAGTTTCTTAGCAATTACCTATAAGATGAAAAATAGATATAGAATTCACACAGCCCTGTCTCATAGCAATAATAAATATTCTTCCACAATTAGGAAGAAAAACACAAATTCCTTTCCTCTCAGTAGAAGGATAATTTCCAGTAAGATTTTACTCTTTTTATTGAACAGTTACCAAAAGTAATCATTGTAGCTAGATTCAGGGACCCATACCTGTAATCCCAGCACTTTGGGAGGTGGAGGCGAGAGGAGAGGATTATTGGAGCCCAGCGGTTCAAGACCAGCCTGCACAACTTGAAAAGATCTTGTCTCTACAATAAATCAAAAAATTAGCTGGTGTGGTGGTATGCACCTGAAGTTTCAGCTACTTGGAAGGCTGAGATGGAAGGATCACCTGAGCCTAGCAGGTTGAGGCTGTAGTGGCCACAAGTGTGCCACTGCACACCAGCCTGGGTGACAGAGTGAGACTTCAACTAAAAAAAAAAAAGTAATCATTGTCAATTTATCAATTGCATACTACTAATTATGACAATTTAGAAAAAAAGATTTCTGTGTAGCATCATGGAAACTTTAAAAAATTAAAATGTGTTTGAGAATTATGGAATGATATAGTCATTACACTAGGATAAAAATGGAGGGCAGTCAGAATTCCAGAAGCAGAGGAGTGGTGTCTGACTCTGACCAAGTCAAGGTACCTCATTCACACCCTTCAGGTAAAAGAAGGCACCTCTCAGTGTGCAATGGTGTGCAGACTACTTCAGATGGATGTAAAAGAGAGCTGTTACAAGTTTGTATTTAAATATCTACGTATAGTATAGCAAAATTGGGTCTTTTATGTGGTGGCTTTGAAACCCATATCTGGGGTGCAAATTTTAAAACATTCTTTTAGGGATGGTTTTCCTCTTGCACTCAGGGCTTCTCACAGACCCATGGATGCTGACATGCAAGAAAGTCTCTACCAATGTCTGGGAGTCATCTGTGAAAATGCTACCAAGCTCTTTTTCTTAAAAACTGCAGTCAAGCCGGGCTCGGTGGCTCAGTCTGTAATCCCAGCACTTTGGGAGGCTGAGGTGAGTGGATTGCCGGAGCCCACGGTTCAGGACCCACCTGGGCAACTTGGCGAGACCTCATCTCTACAATAAATCAAAAAATCAGCCGGGCGTGGTAGCGCACGCCTGTAATTCCGGCTACTCGGAAGGCTGAGGCGGAAGGATCGCCGGAGCCCAGCAGGTCGAGGCTGCGGTGGCCGGGAGTAGCCACTGCGCTGCAGTCTGGGTGACAGAGTGAGACTCCAACTCAAAAAAAAAAACCAAAAAAACCTGCAGTCAGTTTTCCATGAAGATGTGAATATTTTCTTATAAAACTGGGTAATACAGATGTCTCTGAACATCCTCCACCCACTCTTTCAGATCTTAACATTGTGCTTCACTTCCTTAAAAGCTCTTGTTCTTTAGGAAATATAGTCATACTGACTTAAGTTCTACCCCTCTCCAGTCCCATTTCCCTTCTAGTTACCATTCTTGTGCATTTTATCTTTTACTGTATATGTGTGTATATTTATAAAACCATGCATGGCATTTGAAGATTTTACATTAATTAACTTTATATTAATCATAAGTAAAGCTTTTTTTAGCTACTGCATAATATGCTATTGCATGAATGCATCAAAATTTGTCCATTCTTTTGATTTTTAAGCAATTTGATTTTGCTGTGCATTTGGGCAGATTTTTTTAAAAAAAATTTCTTGTGCTTGTTGTTGGTTAAGCTTCTTGGATCTGTAGGTTTCATCAATCGTAGGAAGTGTTAAGTCACTGCATCTTCAAATATTTTTTCCATCCTCCGTTTCTGCTATCCGTTTTGGGTGTCCCAAGTGCATGACTTTGAGGCCACTTGAAATTGCCCCATAGTTTATGGGCACTCTGTTCACCTACTTTTTCATTTTCTTGGTGTTTTATTTTACTTTCACAGGACAGCTTGAGTGTCCTTACATGTCTGCTCGAGATGGATGTCACACTGTGTTTTTGTGACCTGGCCTTGGAAGCCACTGTCCATATTCAGTCAGGCACTGTCCTGCTATTGTATGAGTCGGCCATGTCGAGTGCAGAAGTGGCCAGACAGACAGTGGGGTTGCTGGAGGCTGCTCTGCCCGCCTGCTGGGCTGGATCTTGTATATTCCTGTGAATGTTCTTGAGGTTGTTTACAATGCAGTTCAGTGACTTGGAAGCAACTTGACCCTTGGGACTGAGTCTGCCCACTGCCCAGGTATTGCTTCTCTGAGTGCTCCACCCAGCACCCATGAACTGGGGGGGGCCATACCAGCTGCTGGGACAGTCTAGTTCCCAAGTCAGTTCCAAGATGGTTCCTCTCACCCTTTGGGGCAGTTCTTCAACCTCAGTGTTTCCTCCTGAAGCACTAGCATTCCTCAGACTCAGTGAAATGCTTGAGGGATCTCCACGGACCTGGGGGCTCACCCCTGTGCAGCTCATTCCTCTCAGGGATTCCCCTGACTTCCTGCCCTGCCTCTTCATCCCAAACCCACAAAACTACCTGAGTCCCACTGCCACCCCAGCTGGGCTGCAGCCTGGAGATCCCCACCTCAGGACCAAGGAAGACCCCTGGATTTTGCCAGGGGCCACCTCCGCCCCAGCTGGGCTGTAACCTGGAGACCCTGTTCTGGACTGGGGCAACCACTCCCTGCATGAGCTCCTGTGACTCGGGAATTGCGCCTGCCTCTGCTGATGTCTGATTTTACTGTTGCTTCTTTGTCCCTCTCCTCCGTCATCTCAGGCAGGTGGGCACATCCTGCCCATAGCCTCGTCTTGGCTGGAAGAGGACATTGTCGCCTGTGGTCTGCAGCATCTCTTTTTGTGTCTGCTGCCTGGGGAGGTTCTCCAGGGCGAACACCTAGGCAAGTGCTGTTTCTTACAGGTGCACAGTCCATGCCATGACAGATTCCAGCTTGTCTTAAACTGAGTGCACTCTTGTTCCTCCAGGCCTGCGTCATGCAGGGTCCTGTGACTTTGCTGACTGAGTGTGAGGAATCTGTTTCTCATTTTTACAGGCGTTTTTCATTATTAATGAAGCCGAATATCAGTTCATGTTTATGGCCGTAAACTTTTGCCATTTTTCTGCAGATTTTAGGTGCTCTTTTGTATTCCAAATCTCAATTCTTGGACAATTGTATATGTTGCAAATACCTTCTCTTATCTTAGGGGATTGTCTTTTCATTTATAAAAACAGCAATGCCATTTATTTAGATGCTGATATAATGACTTATTGATCTTTAATTGTATGGTTTTTGGTTTTGTGTTTTAAGAAGTCTTTCTCTAAATTCCATCCCAATTCAATTGACAAAGATGTTTTATACTTTTTTGCAAAAGATATTCCTTTCACAGTGAGGTAGCTTGCCCTCCCATCTGTCTGTGATAGGAAATGGTGGTTTGATTTTGTGTTCTGCTCATATGGTCGGCTAGGTTCCATGGTGGCAGGTTGTGTCTCAAGCACCCGGTCTGTCTCGTATCTAGCCCACGTTCTGCATCCAACCACACTTCTCTGTTATCCTTGTTTATGGTGGCTCGCATCTGACAGGGCAGACCCGTCCACTCTGTTCTTCAGCATTTTCCCTGCCCTCCTCGACCCTTTGCTTTTCCATTCATGGTTCCAGATCTGGTTGTCAGGTTGCAGCAGAAAGTCTTGAGAATGTGTTTGCACTTATATCTTATTGATAGGTTACCTTGAGGATGACTGGCAGGGCCTGTGGTGCAACATGCAGCGTTGTAGGCTCCTACACAAGCCACAAGCTCTCAGATTTCCATTCCTTCTTTGCTTCTGGCCTGGGATTGCCTTTGTCTGGAGAGCTGGCCTGTGCATTTAAGGACAGTGTGCCGCATTGTATCTGGCATTTTTTAGTATTTTGCACAAGAGGTTTTCTTGTTATATCATCTGCCACCTCACCAGAAACGGAAGTCTCTGACATGGGAACAGTTTACCAAGACTGTGATTAACTGGTTAAGTGACCATGGGTGAAAATCACATGAAAGCAGCAGACAGTGTCTGCACTGAGGAACCCACCTACTGGGCTGGTATTGTTCTGAGGTTAAGCATTTTCAGTTAGCAGCTGCATGGCAGTGAAGCCATTCTACTGCAAGTAAAACAGCTGTAATAAGATTCCAGTCCAGAAGCAGGATAATGAGAGAGTTGATCATGGAGTTGTAGTGCATGTGTGTGTGTGTGTGTTCGCGCGCGCGGGCACGTGGGCTCACACCTGTGTGTGATGTAGATGTGTGCACGTATGTTTACATGTACAGTGTGGGTGGGCATGCACTTGCAAGCATGTGTTGAGATTTCAGATGCTGGAGTTGTTTAAATTGATGAAAATCAGGAGGGAAATGATGTAGTCCTGCTTGTCTGCGGAGTGCCTGTTTGGGTGAGCCATCATTTCCCTGAGAGAGTGGAGGACCAGGGGTGTGGCATACCCATAAACCCTGTGGTGAGGGATACCTGTGGGCGGGGCTGTCCAGTGGAGCCATTGGCAGCACTCAGCGATGTTACATGGACTTTACTCTGCTGAAGACACCGTGCTGTGCTTTGCAGCCATGCACTTATGTAGATCTAATGACATGAACTATTCTGGTTCCAAGGGAGAAGAAAGCCACCAGCATGTGTATCTGGCTGTGGTGTCCACTTTCTTCAGTCTCATGTGATTGGCACTCCACAGTAGCATTTTGCCAGTTATCCTACCCAGATAGGAAATTCAATTTTCTTTTTCTCCTGATAATAACCAACCTTGAAACCAAAGCATGCTACATCATCTGGGCAGTTTGGCAGTTTAGTTAAAAATATCTGAATGTAGAGGGAAAAAATGAAGTAAATATTTATCTTATATAAATATTAAGATAATTGGGGCTATAGTAGAATGGAATCAAATGTGCAGAGGACTTTTGAGCTGAAATTGTGTTTTAGAGACGGGTTTGTTGTTGTTTTTTTTTCTCTGTTGCCCAGTCTGGAATGCAGTAGTGGAGTCATAGCTCACTGCAGCCTAGTGATCCTCCACCTCAGTTGACCTGAAATTTAGGACTTCACGAGAGAGAGCAGTTGTGTACTGCTTCCCTTATAAGATGACCCCTAAGAGAACCTCCCTAGAAATGTAAAACTCTTAGATAAGGACAATCATTAAGTTGTTAACTTTTTTGCCAGCAAAATTGAGAAAGGAGTTTTCGTTAAGTATCTGATTTTTCAATGTCCACCTTGTCATTGAGAATTCAGGAATTACTGATAGAAAAGTCACTTAGTACAGCCTTCCTGGAGGGATGTTTTACAGCTGGTATTAAAGTTTTATGTCTTTGACCCAGTAACTCCTCTCTGCTTGGTAAGTTGACTTGTACCCACCTCCCCTGCATATTGGAGTGCCCAGAACGCGCTCACAGACTTCTGTCCACACCCCTCCCAGGTCCTGCGGCTTTTGTGTCCACACATATACATGTCTGTGGCCTCCAAAGTAAACTTCAACCTGGCTGTCCCCAGACTCAGAGATTTTTGCCCTGGTATAGCTTATAAAGTGTGGTATATGCAGCTGCCCACCCCACTCTCCCCATCTTGAGGACACTTTTCCTGATGCTCAAGCCCACATTGCCCTTCCTCCGTTGCCTGCTACACTCCCTCTCTCAGACTTCACATGCCACCATCCTTATATCCTGACACTGACCCCTGCTCAGAGAACCCTGCTGCGCTGACCACTCCACTTCCTTCCCTCTCACGAGCAACTCCTGCCTGGTTTGCCAAGGGTACTGGTGTTGGTGCTGCATGACTTCATAAGGTGTGTGGGATGCAGGAGAAGGGGCAGAGGGGTACAGAATAGCAAAGACCAGGCAGAGCCTGCTCTGACACCTCACCCACCCTCAAGTCTCTGAGTCTCAGGTGCTGGGTCTCAGGTGCTACAATGAGGGGACGAGGAAGGAACCACGGGACAGGGCAGATGAGGAGGGAGTGTTGCCCTGAGCTTCCAGCCTGCAGGCCATCACTGGGAGTCTGAGCCAAGTTTCACCTTCACTCTCCAGAAGGCCGAGCACACAGCTGACATTAGGCTACTTTCATAAAAGCTGAGGGTGAGAAATCTGAATACTGAGCAGCTGCATTCTGTGGATGGACCAAGCTGCACCCCTGAAATGAACGTGTTCAGCATCAGGATCAGGTTGTGTAGGACATGTGGGTGTTGCCAAGGCCCTTGACACATGAGGAAAGTGTGTTACAACCATTTGAGCAGTTTGATGGCAACTTAGTTTAAAATATCCTACTGTATAGGAAAAAATTAATTAAAGCAATTTTTAATAGGGGTTATTTTAGGGATACATGGTGGGACTTTTACTCTCTTAATCATCCAAGACATTTTTATTTATTAATTTTTTTTTTTTTTAGGGACAGGGTGTTGCTCTGTCATCCAGGGTGTTATGCTGTCATGCAATGGCATGATCATAGCTTACTGTAGCCTCGACGTCCTGGGCTCAAGTGATCCTCCCACCTCAGCATCCCCGGGGACATAGGGACAGCTAGAACCCCAGTTGCATGCCACTATGCCTGGCTGATTTTTTTACTTTTCAGTAAAGATAGAGCCTCATTTTGTTGCCTAGATTGGTCTCAAACAACTGGCTTCAATTGTCCCCAGTGGCTAGGACTATAGGCGTGAGCCACCACATCCAGCTTGAATAACCTTGTTTGCCATCACATTTTAAACACTTGGTGGTGGTGAGTTGTGAGGTACTAGACTGGAAAGCCCAGACCTGGTTTTGTGAACGTATATATACACAGGTAGCCCTGGAAGAATCCACAGTAAATGGTGATGTCAGGCACCCCCTGGGAGGGAAGCTGGTGGCACGAAGGAGCCCTGTCGAGGCTCCAGAAAGAATTGGGGAGTTAGATGCAGTGAGTGGGAGCAGGTTGATGGAGCAGCGGTGGAGAGAAAGGGGGAGAGTGAGAGAAAAGCTGTTTGAATTGTTTCTGGGAGGCAAGAAATGGCTGGCCTTGGCCTTGGCCAGGCATGGGGTAGAGGAACTGGGTCTGTCGTGGTTCTGGCAGGGGGGTGGGGGAGGGTGGGTAAGCCCTGTGGAACTCTTCTCAGATTTCATTATTTTTGTGGTGAAACAAGAGCAGGAGCCATGTGGGGAGAGAGGAGGAGCTGTGAATAAGGGTATGGGCACCATGCAGGGGACAGATGAGGTGTCAGGGAACATAGGGACATTGAGGAGCCCATCCTGCCCCTGCAGTGGGCACAGGGCAGCCGTGAGCTCCCCCATTGCCATCAGCTCCCAGAGCACCAGGAGTGGCCCCGGGGAGCATATGGGTGGAGGGAGCACGTCTCTTTGGTCTTCTGCAGAGGAGGGTGCTCCTGAGGAACCACAACTAGAAAAACAGGAGAAGGGGGGGAAGAAGACGAGGGAGTGGGCCTGGGGGCTCATGGCTCCAAATGAGGGATTGACTCGCCTCAACTGAATGGACATCCTGCAGGGCCAGCCACCCAGCTGGTGCTGGTTCAGTCACATCTGTGCTTGCATGCAGTGCCCCGTCACCAGCTCTCCTCTGCTTCTCCCGTTCACTGGCAGGGAGATGGATTCCAATCTCCTCCTAGTAGTGTCTGTGACTCTTATGTGGGGATCTGCTGTCCAAGGATTGTGCTCACAGCTGCTGCATCCTCCACCTCACAGAGATGACAATGGGGCTGAGACTCCAATGGCCGCTGGCAACCCTATGAAGTATAACTAATCTCTTCTTGTCACTTCTGAGCAAATAGTGTACCATCTCACTTGTGCAAGGGGCAGATGTCCTCACAACAATCCACAGGCTACCCAGAAGAATGCAAGGAAGTAGAACCAGGGCTATTATAGATTTCCTGGTCGCCTTGACTTGCAGACTAACAAACAGGCCCAAAGCAATATTCTGTTTCTCAATACCTGTTTCTCAACACCTCTGATGAGGCAATGTCACCATCTATAGCTTGAAAACCCAGCCGTAAAGCCAGTGTGTGGCTTCCCGGATGAGAGCCATCTCCTTGGTGTCCTGCATTTGGAAGTCATTCTCTAGGTGCATTGTACTTTTCTGTTGTGTGAGCCACCCTGTGCTTTGTTCACTTTTCTGCTACTTACCATGTTCATCCTGATGGTAAGTGAACAATGGTGTTTCCAAGCTCTGATTTACTTTCTTATTAAGAAAAACTGAGGTGATTAAAAGCTTCCAAAAATATTCTATTAAAAATCATCAAGTGGTGTTATGATAGGGAATGGTGTGCTTAGACACTCATCTCCATCAAATGATCAGATGTTGATGTTATGATAGGAGATGGTATGCTCAGATGCTTATCTCCATCAAATGGTCAGACGTTGGTGTTGCTGACAGGATGGTGTGCTTAGACACTTGTCCCCATCTGCACTTTATTTTGGCAGGGAACAACATCGTGAATAATCAATAGTGACAAATCAGATTAATTTAAGAACTAGGATTCTGGCACCTTCCCTAGGGTGAAATATATTGATGTCAGCAGAACTTGAAAGTGTTTCAAAATTTTTACATTTAATATCTCTACATTTAAGTATCTTGAAACCACACGTTCCATTATATGTGTTAGTGATTTTGTTCAATTTCCATCATTGTTGTTTTTAAAATAAAATGCACATTATTCTGTGAAAGGCCAGCTGGGATGCCCGTGTGTGTTTGCCTTGTGCAAGAGCATCCCTTCCATATTCCATGTGAAAATACAAAGATTAAACAAAGGACACTGACCTTTGTTGGGCAGAGTGTGTCTGTGTCAGTGTGTTTGTGTGTTGTCTGTATATGCGCACACACAGTACGTGCATGTTGTTAGTACATATGGAGAAAGAGGTTTGCAAGTCTGTGCACTAAAATACTGAGAGATCCGTAAAGGGTATGCTGTATGATAAAGGATATGTTATTTGGGCTATTTATATTTTCTGCTTCATGCTCATGAATTAGTTAGGTTCTTATTTCATATTATGAAAACCCAGAAGTTAACATGACAGGTGACTTCATGTGAATTCAAACAATCACAGATGGTTCTTTTTTTCTGGCTGTATATATCGCTGACTTGCTCCTCTGACAGAATACTTGGCATATTGAAATCCACATTTATGACAGTGGTTAGGTTGTATTGAGCTGTTTGATTTCATGTCTTCAAAGAAATGATGCTGATGTGGTCCGGGCAAATAAACGTCTGATCGTGTTACATGATGCTCACCATTTCATGTCGTCCTCCTCCTTTACAGAGAACAACACCCAGATTCTGCCTGGCAGGCGGCTCTACACTGTAAGTTTGCCTCCTGAGGGGTACATGCCCAGTGAACCAGGGCCCAGCAGTGACCCAAATTCTGAAAACATCTCCAGTGGGGACGACACAGAAGGTAAGACCTTGGGCAGGAGGAAGGTGGATGAGTGTCTTTGCAGATAGTCAGTATTTCCCAGTTTCCCAGCATTGTGAATTCTAACTCTGTGAATTCACTTTATCTGAGTGTGTCATTGAGGGGTGTAGGTGAGCATCACTTTTGAAAGAAAATTGAATTTCTACAATTGCTATTGTTGTTGAATGTCTTATGGACGAAAGAACATACGGTGTTCCAATACCTGACACAGTTTACTGTTGAGAGTAGAAGCACCTTGAAAAGCAAAAGGGTTGTTTTCCCTTTACAATAACCATTTGAAAACTTCTTCAAGAGGATTTCAGAATTTTCACATAAAAAGTTTCCCCAGACTTTTTTTTTTTTTTTTTGAGTTGCTCACTCTGTCGCCCAGACTGGAGTGCAGTAACCGCTCCCGGCCACCTGCTGGGCTCTAGCAATCCTTCCACCTCAGCCTTCCAAGTAGCCGGAATTACAGGCATGCACTACCACGCCCGGCTGATTTCTTGATTTATT
>NW_007160316.1:38988-43467 GCF_000164805.1 Carlito syrichta | reverse complement strand
CACTCATCTCAGCCTCCCAAAGGCGTGGGATTACAGGCTGAGCCACCGAGCCCAGCTACCCCAGGCAATTTTAACAAGTGTAAACTAAGAAACTTTATACTATCAAACTTAACTAATTTGAATATCAAGAAGATATGGTTTTCTAGTACACTGATCTTTCTGGCTTCCTAATTGAAGCATCAGAAACCATAAAACCAAAAATGGGATAACTAAGGAGTAATGCTCATCTTTTAAAGCCCTGTTGAAAATCTCTGAAATAAAATTACTAGATAAATAAATTATTTACCTAGAAAGTGCAATTGTGTTCTTATGAAGATAAATTATTTTGGTGAATATAGCTCACTGTGTCCTTAATGTGTTTAATAAGAAATACGTTGGGCTTGTTCACATGCTGTTCTCATTGACATGTCCCTGTTTACAGTTAGCCTCATTCACCTGCTGTTGTACACAGTTGGCTGTCTCTCACGTCCCATTGTGTATGATTGGCTCTCTTATGCACTGTTGTATGCAGTTGGCTCTTACTCATGATCTGTTGTATACAGTTGGCTCACATTCCCTGTTGTGCATGATTGGCTCTCTCTCATGCACTGTTGTGTACCATTGGCTCTTCTTATGCCCTATTGTGCATGGTTGGCTTGCACTCATGCTGTTATATACAGTTGACTCTCACTCATGCCTTATTGTGTGTGGTTGACTTTCTCACCCATGTGCTATTGTATACAGTTGGCTCTCACTCATGCCTTGTGTGTGATTGGCTTTCACTCATGTGCTGTTGTATACAGTTGGCTCTTACTCACGCCTCATTGTACATAGTTGGATCTCACTCATGTACTGTTGTATACAGTTGTCTCTCACTCCCCATTGTGCATCATTTGTTCTCACCCATGAGCTGTTGTATACTGTTGGCTCTTCCTCATGCCCCATTGTGCATGCTTGGCTCTCACTCATGTACTGTTGTATACAATTGGTTCTCACTCATGCTCTGTTGTACTTGGTTGGTTCTCACATACGCCCTGAGGTATACACTTGGTTTTCATGTGTGTACTTTTGTACACAGTTGTCTATGCTGCTGATACCCTGAGACATGCTCATGCAGGGACCCCACCTGAGAGAGGCTCCCTTGGCTGTGAGTGAAACCTCTTTCTAAGCTGGTTATGTTGGGATGAAGCTATGGTGACGTTCTCATAGGGAACAGAAAGATATTTGTGTCAAGTAGACAAATATTTCTCTTATGAAAGCTGTTTCCTGGGCATTATATGTCCTGCATCCCCAAGAAGTTGCTCTTTTCCCATTGCCCAGTTCTCCCTGCCTCCTCCTCCAGGCAAGTGGCCAGGATGGCCTGGAACTAGCGACTTTAAATGATAAAGCTGGAGCAAAGATATTAATCACCACTGCTCACTCGTGTTTCCTCCATCTGTTTTCCAAATTGAAAAACTGTCCAGGGAAAGCCCCCGCAGCAGCCATGCAGCAGGCTGGGGTTGAGAGGTTGCAGCCCAGCGTGCACGGCACCCTCAGGATCTTGAGAGAGCCCTCAGGAACCCAAGGCAGGAGGAGCAAAGCCAGACACCCACTCTCTCCCACCGACAGTCTCAAGGGTGGGAGTAGGAACAAGGTGCAGAGGCCCCCAAGGAGCAAAAGGAAGAGTTTGTGAACCTTTTAAGAAAGAAAAAGAATGTGAGACCCAGAGCTGGACAAGAAGAAAGGTCAGGTGTCACTATTTTCCAGAGAAGTGTCTGGTAGAGTGGATACTACTCCCCCCACCTTTGCACATACAAGGCATGGGGGGAGGGGAAGATGCTGAGATGCTGATCCCACCACACCTGCACACATGGGGCATGTCGGAAGTAGATTCTGACCCATGCATGTGGGATGTGACCGGAGCATGGCAGGAGATTCATGGACACAGAGAGGCGAGGACATTCCCAAGATACCATCATAAGCCCTGGGGATGGAGATGCGGCCATGCCAGTGAGGAGTGCACCTGTTGTGGGTGACTTTGATCTTGAGGCAGAAGTTGCCGTGCAGAGACTCATTAAAGTCAGAATTGAAGCCGTGGAACATCTTTTGCAAATAATCTGCAAGCGGATCTAAAATACCATGAATTGGTGACTGGCTCCACCACTGGGAATGTCACAATTCATGTGGGGAGACATCTCTTCTGGGTGTAACTGGCGATTGGTCTCCTGAAATCCACACAACTTGAACTCCCTCTTCTAAGATCCACCTCAAGGTCTGAAGGCTATTTCTTTCCCTCCAGTTTTGTGAAATTTGTCACACATGTTTTCTTTCTGCCTCGTGTGACTCTGGAGAGCTGAGCTTGTCAAATTGACTACTGACCTTGAGTGTGGGGATGGACAGGTCAGTGTCCACCCCATGACATGGCCTGCATGTGCAGGTATGGATGGGTCAGCATTCACCACTGTGACACTCCCCATGTGTGTGGGTGTGGACGGATTAGCATTTGCTCCACAGCACGCCCTGTGTGTGCAGATGTGACAGGTCAGCATTCACCCCCATGACATGCCTTGTGTGTGTAGGTGTGACAGGTCAGCATCCTCCCACGTGTGCAGGTGTGGCAGATCAGCATCTGCCCCCTCACAACACACCCCACATGTGCAGGTGTGGCAGATCAGCATCTGCCCCCTCAGCACAGCCTATTTGTGCAGTTGTGACTGGTCAACCTCTGCCCACAACATGCCCCGCATGTACAGATGTGACAGGTCAGCATTCACTGCCCCCCCAGCACACCCTGCGTGTTGCCCTTCCTTGTCTTACTTCCCCAGGGTGACTGCTCTGTTCTGTCAGCCTCCCAGGGCATAAATTGTGTAGCTATTTGTGCCTCTCACACTTGTGTCTCTTCTGGCTCCGTTTTCGTCCTCCGTATTGCTTCCTTCTGCCCACCTTTGTGGAGCACATCTGAGTAGCTGCTCCAAGGACTCCACTTGGATAGCAACAGGCCTTAATAACCACCTCCAGTCTCCTTAGAAACAGACCTGTAGCTATGGGTTTGTAGTTTCTGTTTTAGCTCCGGTGAGCCTGCACCCTCTGAGCCTATCTCGTGTGCATCACTGAGACAGGGGACCCGCCATGGCAGTGGGTGCACCTGGCGTGAGGCCCACAGCTATGAACCCCTGCACTCTCATCTCCCTAATTAAAGACTCTGTGAGCCTCCCTCTTCCGTTTCCCTTTTTGTTTCTAATGTCCTTCCCTTTCCTTACTTGTGAGCCCTGGTCATGTAAGAGAAAGTGACCTGAGTCGCATTTGCCAGAGCCAAAGCAACCTTGGCTGCCAGCTCGTACCAGGGACTCAGACCCTTCCTCACAGCAAACACAGCCCAAGCCCTGCCCTCCCTGCCACAGACCCAGTTAGGAATCTCCACACAGAAGTTCTCCATTGATGAGTTTATACAGAAATGAAACCTCAATTTCTATGAACTAAACAACAGACCAGTCTGGGAAAGAACATCCTTCCTTTATGTATATTCTGATCTTTGATGCTTTTTTCCTAAAAGTAAAAATATTTTGGTTTTTCTTGACCACAAAAATACTCATTATAGAAATGCTAAGCATTATAGAAGACGTATGGGAAGCAAAGCACCTCCCCAGACCTGGACAGACTTGTGAGCCTTTCACTCTTCTCCCTGTGTAGGTTGTGTGTACAGATGCACATTCATGTCAGGGCTGCTGTATTATATGTTCTGTGTTACATAAGCTACTTTTTGCTCTTGATCTGTTATGGAGGTATTTTCCCTTCCCATTACATATGGATATGTTCATGTCATAATTTTAAAAGGCTGAAATCTATTTTATGAAAGCAACTTGGTTAATAACTAGCCTTCCCTCCCCCAATCAAGAAACATTGAGTTTTCGTAGTATTGTCTTGAGCACCTTTGCACCTGCATTGTGATAGTTGGAAGAACAATTCTTGGAAGGGGAATATTAAGCCAGAAAATATACGTGTTCCTAAATTTTAAGGCACGTTAACACAGTCTTTCAGAAAGCTGTCCCAATTTACATCCCTAAAGGCAGCCTAGAAAAGTCCCTTTCTTCTATAGCCTGTTAGAATTTTAGCCAGTTGTTTGGATAACATATCACTTATATTTTCATGGGAGAAAATTGTCCATGGGGAAATTCTTTCTAAGCCTAGCAGCTGTGGCTGACAAATTTGACTATGAAGAAATTTAACATTTCTTTCTGGCAAAGAACACTAAACAAAGTTGAAAAACAAAGGAAAAAATAGGATATATACTTGTGTGTTACATGGTAGATAAGTTAATTTCCTTAAACTATGACCGGCTGTTACAACTCAATTAAAAAATCACTAGTAGCCAGGCTTGGTGGCTCAGCCTGTAATCCCATGCTTTGGTAGGCTGAGGTGAGTGAATTGCCTGAGCCCACAGGCTCGAGACCCACCTGGGCAACTTGGCGAGACCTCATCTCTACAATAAATCAAAAATTAGCTGGGCGTGGTAGCGCACGC
>NW_007160316.1:38694-38968 GCF_000164805.1 Carlito syrichta | reverse complement strand
ACAAAAAAAAAAAAAAAAAAAAAAAAATCACTAGTACAATGAACCAGACATGTAATTGCAGAAAGAACAAGTAAGAACAACTGGAAAATAAACACATAGAGCATCCTTTTGTTGCTCCTGATTTCTGTGGGGTTTTTTTGTTTGTTTTTTTGTTTGTTTTTTTTGAGTTGGAGTCTCACTCTGTCTTGACCTGCTGGGCTCCAGCGATCCTTCTGCCTCAGCCTTCTGAGTAGCCGGAATTACAGGCACGCGCTACCATGCCCAGCTGATTTTT
>NW_007160316.1:6723-38354 GCF_000164805.1 Carlito syrichta | reverse complement strand
CGCCTGTTTGGTTGACATCCCAACTGATGGGATAACCAGAGAACATTCACTGATCTGCATGCCCTCTGGGAGCTCGGGACACTGCACAGAGAGGGCCTGTCGGATGGCTAGGCTGATATGCCACACAGAGTGTAGCCCACCTCTCCTAGGAAGCCCCCAGCTAGCCTCCAGTCCTGTTGTCGTTTTTTTCTCCAAAGAGCTCCATCATCTTCAGTAATGGCCATGCCTACAGCCTGTATATTGATCAGTTATCAGTATCTTAGAGAACTGTCCATCTTTCCTTGAGATGTTCTCCAGCATTGGTCTCTATTTCATGGTACCTCCACTCTGTTATTGTTATTGTAACATATTTGTGAATCTTTTGTGAACACCAGACTCTGATGAGGGCTGGCAGCCTCGAGTTCCATGCTTGTAATTTAGCAAAAACATAACACCATGACATGGCTCTGCCTGTCCCTGTGGGCTGAGCACCGACCTTCCCCTTCCTATCCCTGGGTGGCAGCTCTGGCCTTGGGATGCCATGTGAACCATTGCAGTTTCTCTGCTCTGTTTATAGGAGCATCAGGAGAACCCATCTGGGCTGCCTGGGAACTGTGCCATATTTCACGTTGTCCATATAGCCATCGGGTCACCTGAGTGGCACACCCCTCCTTCTGCCCTGTTTCATGTTTTTTTTTTTTTTTTTTTGTCATGACCTTCGGGTGCAGTGAGCTGATAGTCTGGGATTTGAGTTTGCCATTAATTGTTTCAGGGATGCCTGTCAGGTGATTCCATCGCCTGCTGCTGGCTGTGGGACCTTCCCAGGGGTCGTGCTGGAAAGTTGTTCTGAGCATTTCCTGCAGCTGTCTTCAGTCCTCTCCAAGTTTCGCCTATGAAGCCTAGTCTCAGTTTTTTGCCCTAAGTGACTCTCCAAAGTCTCTACACCTACCTGTCATGTTATATCGGCGTCTCCCTCTTGGGGTTCTTGCAGTCCCAACTCCAGTGACATCTCCTTGGTCAGTGGGGTCAGCACAGGTCCCCTGGTGCTGTGTGGAGTTAGGAGACATGGATAGCCTTTAGCAGAGCAAGTGCAGGGAGGAGAGTTGGGGTTCCTGCCCCCCAGGGGGACTCAGGGCACTGAGGCAAATTGCTGCTATGTGCCCACCACCACCATGTTACCTGGGGGGCTCCTTCTCTCCTCTTCTCCCATACCTCCAAATCTCTTCCACAGTCATCCCTGGGACATTTCATCTGCTCTGGTCTCAGGCTTGGGCCCACCTGAGCTGTGTGGTATGGGCTCTGGCCTTCTTGGCTTCATCCCTGGCCTCTTAAACTCACGCAGCTGGGCTGAGCCTCCTTGGCAGCCTCTGGGCAGCATCAGCTCCTGTTCTCACTCTGTGTGTCCTGCCCGCCCAGGTCCTCACTTGCACGTGAGTCACCCACCTCTCCAAGGGTGCCTCACCACAACAGGGACATGCCTCTCTCCTCAGCCTTTGCCCTCACCATGTGCTGTTTGTGGGCCTGATTCCTTGTCCCCTGATGGGGGTAATAATCCCAGGCTAATCACGTAATTGGGCTCATTGCAAAGCTTTGCAACCATGAGTGCGGGTCTTGTTCACTGAGTTCCGTGACCAGGCACCTGCTGGAGTTGTCTTGAATCAATATTTGGTGATTGAACTGAATAATGATTTATAAAATACCCATAAGGCAAGTGTCGTACTCCTCCGTGCTCCTAATCACAAGGGGTGTTTGACTGTACTGACACAGTTTTTGTGCTCAGATCCAGTTGCAAAGTCATTAAAATCAAGACACTTGTATGGAAAGCTATTATGCATATTATTCTACTAGCAAGTGCAGTTGAAACAGTTATTAACTTCGTGGCTTTTGGAAGCTTGAGCTAAGCACACAGTTCTAATATGGATCCTGCATGAGTTAAATATCCATCCTCAATTGTGTTTTGACAGAATCAGGTCTTTGTTCTCAGATCTTGACACTGTCCTGGCACTGCTCCACTTTTAGTCTTTGCTGCAGAAATCCTGACCTGTGGTGGATGAGCGGCCTCAGTCCCTGGGCTGGGTCCATGGTTCCCATGCTATACCTGTTCAAGGTGGGACAGAGTCAGAGTTGGCATATTTCATTCTTCTTATGCTGATTGAGTGAAGCGAGAGTCACCCACTTGAGTCAATAATGTCAAAGCCCCGTGTCATGGGGTGGGGTTGGGGTGAGGGGCGTTGCTTCCAGTGCTGTGCTTTTTCTCTGGAAGCACCATTAAATCCCATGGAAGCACCATTAAATCCCGTCAGTTCTTGCTGGCCACCTCATACCCATCAACAAGTGGAACAAAGGCTGGACAAGAAGAGAATTCATGCATTCCTTGGCCATTCAAGACCCATGCTGTTTCTCAGAGACCAGTGCTGTGTGTGTGGTCATGTTTTGAGTCTTTGGCATCTCTTGGATTCTTCCTGGTCTCAATGACACCAGCGAGTATAGCGTTAGATGTTTGTTTGTTAAAGATGTTAACTTCAAAATAACTCACCTATGGAATCTACACAATTTTCAGCCTGCCTAGGAAGGAAGGGAGAAAAGAACACATTTGTTCTGATTGCCATTTATTTTCTTAAAACATAGTTATTTGATTCCAAGCGATTGTTGGCACATATTCATAAAGAATTTGGATTAGAGAAATACGTAGATCTTGGTAAGCTTCACACCACTTTAGCTTTATGTGAATGTACCACAATAGCAGTGATTTGTGAATACTCTTGCTAGATATTGGTTACTATTTATTCAACTAATAGAAGTTTCAGAATGAGATGTCTGAGTCGAGAAGGTGGGAGATGACTAAAGAAATCATGTGCATATTGCGTGAGCAAAGGAGAAACTCGAGTATAGAAGGATGCATGTAGCCCCCACCCAACAGTAGAGGAAGAGGAAGGCCCTCAAAATGGCAGAGCACCAGCCTCCGAGAGGTAGAAACATCTCAGGAAGGGAGAGCTAGAATTAAGCTGAAGGTTTCAGGACTCAGTGTTCTTTGTGGTAGCCCTGAAAATCCCTGAACAAAATGGGTGTTAGTTTTCAACTCAAAGCTGTGAATCCAAGTCAAAGAAGAATATTTACATGACAAGAGCTTCTCGCATGCATAGCCTCACTTTAACATTGGGTTTTTTTGGGGGGGAATATATTTACTCTATTTACAGCTTTATACTTATTGAATAAGTTCGTATGTCTTCTCCTTGTTTATGCTGTTTTAATTTCTTTCTTTACTTTCCCTTTCTTTGAATTGTTTTTTAAAAAAAGATTTGCCTTCATCTAATGTTTATGTAATGACTTTCTTCATGTTTTGACAGTCTATTTGGGGGAATTTAGCACTTTATTGCTCTATTTTAAATCAATTGTTTTATTGCTTATAGAAGTTTTATCATTTCATTGGTGATTTTGGAAAGTTATGGAAAATTAATTAATCTAAATGTGAATTGTGTTTTTGAAATAACCATCAAAGTGTTTAGGGTGAGGCACTGCCTAATCAGGCTTCTACTCAGTTCCTATTAGTTTTCAAGACTCAAATGTATAAACATGAAAAGTAAAAATATTCTCTGAGTAGGTATAATTTAAGCCTATTCAAAACTCACCTGGAAAATTTAAAGATAATTTCAGCACCAAAATCTGTCTCAGAGAAGGTTGCAGAAGCAAATCTTGTTGAAGATTATGATATAATGTGTGTTTGACCACATATCCTTTAAGTACCCATAGGGTCAGCAATAGATAAGAACGTTGCTGCTTATGAGAGCTAAGTCAGTCTTCTCAGTGGCATCTGGTGACTGCTTGACATCCGAATTTAAAGTCGTAGAAACTTGAGCATCCAGAGTGTTGTGTTTTATCCCAGCTTTCTTTGTGACAACATCCAGATCCCATATGTCCTGCCAAGGCCATTTGGAGTCAAAAACTAAATGACATGCCATGAGAAGAAACTGTTTTTCCAGCTGTGGGGTCATCCTTTCTGGCTGTCCTGGAAATCCCTGCTGTTACTGAGATCCCTTCAAAAAGAGGGAAAGAGAATCCATCTTTAAAAGTTGCAGGGAGCTCTTCAGGTCCCCTTGAGTTAGAGGGTGTCTGGGCGCCCTGATGACAGGGACTGCCTCTCACAGCGTGTGCTCAGTCTCAGGAGGCCCCTGGTTGCCAAGTCCTCAGGGAGAAGATTCTGTCCCAGGAGTCACGTGAGCCACATCTACTCCATGAAGCCAGTGCCTCCTGCTCTGAGTTTCATCCTTAAAGGCCAAATCAAACAGAGAAGTTTCTCCCATGCACAGGTCTTCCCCTCAGAAGGTGACTGTTATCGTGCACCTACCTTGGCCACTCCTTGCCCCATCCCCAAGTCCCTGGGTCTCAGGCCATCCTGGCCAGGGCCCCTGGGGCTGGGTGTGCCTCTCTCAGGCTCCATCTGTCCAAGTGAGACCCCAGTGTTTACTTTGCTAAATGTATGTAATCTGTACATGTTATTACAAAGTACTGTCCTGAATTTTAGGCAAACAAACAGGCTAAGTAATTTGAAGCATCTTTTATGATTACATTTTTTTTTTTTTGAGTTGGAGTCTCACTCTGTCACCCAGACTGGAGTGCAGTGGCCGCTCCCGGGTCCGGCGACCTGCTGGGGTCCGACTATCCTTCCGCCTCAGCCTTCCAATCCGCCTCAGCCTTCCAAGTAGCTGGAACTACATGCACGCGCTACCACACTCGGCTAATTTTTTGATTTACTGTAGAGATGAGGTCTCTCCAAGTTGCCCAGGCAGGTCTCGAACCCGCGGGCTCAGGCAATCCACTCACCTCAGCCTCCCAAAGTGCTGAGATTACAGGCTGAGCCATCGAGCCTGGCTATGATTACATTTTAAAGATTCATGTATGTGGTTTAGATCAGCATTAGATAGAAGCTCACTACTTTTTATTTAGCAATTAGAAGACACTGATGACTTGAGGATAATTATCAGATGCAACTTGCAGCCTCAGCTTTGGGTTTAGAATAAAACTCAAATTCCCTTCAGAATGCTTAGCCTGTTTCAGTAGAACACGTACAGCTGTGAGAGTTAATCTGTCGAGCGTGGCTATTTTTAGTATCTATTTCTACTCCAGCAGTTCATCAGAATGTAGGTGCCAAATAGTAGCTGGGAGAACTTTGACAAATTGTGATTATTTTTAAAAATACTGTGTCGAGAAGGCATGCTTAGAGGATGGCAGCTGTCCAGAGTTAGTGCACAGCTCAGATTAAGACAGGCTGCGCTTCCCTCCATGAGGTTTTCCTGTGGCTTTTGCTTGTGGATGTGGAGAGTCAGATTGCAGGCCTTGGACAGCCGTGGAGACTTGGATGCTCCAGAGTCCATGGAGCTGACCCTGGAGAAGTCCCTTGGGCGGGTGAGGCGGGAAAACCTGAATGAGTCATGTGAGCAGAGCGCGGGCGTTCATACTCTATGTGTGAAAGGGCTTGTGTTTGGGGAGCTGGGACTCTAGGGAGTAGAAGAGAGCAGCCCAGGGTGTCAGAGTGGCTTAGATGAAGGTTGTTTCCTCCTAACCTGCACCAGGTTCCTGTTTTCCAATATTCTGCACAGGCTTGTGCTTGTCATTAAATCTGAGAGAACACAGTGCCAGTTGGCCCCCTTCTGAAGAGACTTTGAGGATGCCATGAGGTTGTGACTGAGTTACTTCTTGGTGTTAAAAGACACAGCGATTCCATGACATTTCTTAAGGCTTTGGCAAGGCAGACTTCAAGCAGGACCATCTTGGCAGGTGCAGGGACTACTGCAGTGGGGCCTCACAGCTGGAAAGAGGGACTGGGTTCAACTCTGAACAATCAGGGACAAGTGGGAATTCATAGCAAAGAAGTAGAGCAGGGGTCAAAGGACAGGGAGTGACTAAGAGGAGATATCAGGGGTGAGAGGGAGTCTGGCTAAACCAACCTGCCAGGATTCTTGCTGAAGACAGGTTGGGGTGACCAGACATCCTTGCGGGGTGTTGGAGTAAGGAACCTCATCACATGTTGAAGGGGGGGGGTCCTAGCCAATACAGCTTAGCAGGGTTTTTACTAAAACGAGATTCTGGAGGAAGTACATGGAAGATCTCTGGAGGAGACTTAGGAGCCTGACCAAGGTTTGGCCGAGCAGAGCTGTGGGCATCTTTCCCCCAGATGTGAGTATAACTTGTGCTTAGGAAACATTTCCTGGTTTGGCAAGAAACCAAGCAACACACTGGAAGCATTATAAAGACCACGTGTGTCTGGATGATCCAAAGTTCAGCACTTGTGCAGTGATGCTGTGTGCTCCTGGCAGCCCTGCCTGTGGCACTGTGCAGCCACACTGCCCACCTGCAGGCCACTCTGCCCATGTGAGGGCCCGTGTGGGCTGCTCTGTCCATGTGAAGGTGATTGGTGGTCTGTGCAGCCATGGACACTTTCTCCATCTAGGACATTACCCTCACATCTTCCTGAGACTCCAGCCCCCAAGGAGGCTGTTCCAACTCATGTGTGAGGATTGCTCCCAAGCATGCTTTTTTCTCAGTAGTCAATACACGTAGCCTGGTGGCACAACTTGATCTTTCCTGCTCTCAAAATGTCTACATGAGACAGGCCTTGGCTGTTTCCTTAGCTGTTTAGTAAAAGTCACAGGTGAACCCACCTCAGCCTGAAATTCTTTTGTGAGATTATTTTAAACCAAAGACTAAATGTTTAAAATAGATACAGGACTATTAAGATTTTCTGTTTCTTCCTGTGTCTATTGAGTAAATTGTGCTTTCCTCAGAATTTTCCACTTCATATAGATTATCTAACCTATTTGTGTAGAGTTGTTCTCAGTCTTTTTTTATTACCTTTTTAACATGGTCGAGACAGTAACATATTTTGTGTTCCTGGTACTGGTTTTTCATGCCTCCTCTCTTCTCTTCTTTGTCATGTAGTTGTAAGTCCAGTTTGTTTGTTCAAAGTTTCAATGCTTATTAACTTTATTGTTGCATTAGTTTTTCTTTCCCTATTTTTATTATTATTTTCTTCTACTTTCATTGGATTGATTGATTGATAAATTGATTGAAACAGGGTCTTACTCTGTCACCCAGACTGGAGTACAGTGGCATGATCATAGCACACTGCAGCCTCAACCTCCTGAGCTCCAGCGATTCCCCCACCTCAGCCTCCCAAGTAGCTGGGACTACAGGCACGTATCACCATGCCTGGCTAATATTTTGTATATGAGGTCTCCCTATGTTGCCCAGGTTGGTCTCAAACTCCTGACTTCAAACAATCCTCTCATCCCGACCTTTGAAAGTGCTGGGATTATAGGTGTGAGTCACTGTACCCAGCCCATTGGATTTGATTTGCTGTTGTTTTTCTAGCTCTTTGAGATAAATGTTTACGCATTGATTTTAGCCTTTCGTCTTTCCTCATATACTTAGGATATACATTTTTAAACAAGATTTAGTGGTATGCCATAAATTCTTAGATGTCATGATTTTGTCAGGCTTAAATAAGTTATCTGTATTATAAAAGCAGTATCTGCTCACTGCCCTAAACTTGGAAATCAGGAAAATAGAGTGGAAATGACAAAACAGACTCTACTTACAACAACGAAAGATAACCACAGTGAACATCCTGGGATTGGATGTCCAGTATCTTTTTAAAATGTGTATTCAATTTTCCTTTTCAAAAGTATACACACATTTATGTGAAAAAGTATGATTTACTTACCATTTTATAGCCTTTATTGCCACCTCCACCTTTTAAAAATACTACTTTATAGTCATGTGAAAATAGCAGATCAATAGTGAATCATTCTCAACAGGGCAACAGTTTATATTGTAGTCTTACCACTTAAAAAAGCAACAAACAATGGAGTATAACATGGTGATTAGCAAGGCAGACTGGGCACGCCTGCAGAGCATGGGAAAGCTGAAGAATGAATGAGGAAGCCCTTTAATGGTATTGGGATGGGGAGATAGAGATTGCCCATCCCCTAAATGTTGGCTCCCTGGTAGGTTCACTTTGAGATGATAAGACACGTTGTGAATTACTTTTTTTTCAGATTCATCAAGTCAAGCATATTTTTTTAATAGACACCAATGAGGAGAAATTTATTTATTTAAAAAAAATTTTGAGATGGGATTGTACTCCATCACCCAGGCTGTAGTACAGTGGCATGGTCATGGCTCACTGCAGCCTCAACATTCTGGGCTCAGGTGATCCTTCCACCTCAGCCTCCCGAGTAGCAGGGACTACAGACATGTGCCACCACACCTTGCTCATTTTAAAATTTTTTGTAGAGATGAGGTCTTACTGTGTTGCCCAGGCTGGTCTCAAACTCCTGGCCTCAAGCAATTCTCCTACCTCAGCCTCCTCCCAAAGTGCTGTAATTACAGGCGTGAGCTGCATGCCCAACCCTGAGGAGAAATTCAATTTCTTCTTTTTTTAACATAACCTAGGAAATTATAACTAATTCCATAGACAGCCATCATTTTTTGACAATAATTTTTTACAGGCCAGCTCAAGGCTGTTCATAGATGTCTGTGGACCAGGGTCATTCTGTCAGCTCTACATAGCAGGTCCCCAATATCAGTCAACACTTGCAAATTCAAAAATCCACTGGTGATTGAGGAGAGAGATACAAATCTATCAATTATGGGCTAGACAATAGTCCCATATCTGTGGAGTAGCTCTGGCCTCGTGCCAAGTTCAAGGCAGCCATGGTTTCATAGATACGGTTGCCAAGCGTACCAAGAGGAGACTGAGAGCCCTCGTTCACAAAATAGCAGCGACGTCGTTTCCCCACTTCCACAACACAGTATCTCATTTGACAAGGGCACAGAGCTGGGGCAGTCTGTGTCATGTGGGAGCAATGAGGTTTGGTGCTTGGTAAAATATTTCTTGGTGTGTTTGGGGGTGAGGGAAGTGAGGTGTGTGTGCTTAGTCAAGTCAGGAGCTCAGGTTCATTGTATCTAGGATTGGGGACAGGCCCCAGAGCTCTGTCACCGGCAGGCCCCTGTCTCCAGCACACTCAGTCAGGCAGCTCGTGGCGCTCTGTGGGCAGTTTCCTTGAGGTTATCGAGGGAACTGAGGTGAAATAGGGAAGCCACTTTGAAGAACCACAATATGGAAGATGAGTTAGACATATTCGGTCTGATTTCGGAGGGCAAAATTAAAGCTCTTGACTAGAAATGATAGGAAGACAGGTTTGACTTGATATCATAACATCTTGCCTTTATACGGTGCTTCACAAATTCCTTTTACCTGATTCCATTTTGATTTCTCACAAGCTGTGATGGGGAGTATGCAGCTCAGAAAATTCAAGCAAGAACTTCCTAAAACTGAGAATTGTCTAAAAGCCAGACCCGGCATGGTACAGTGGTATGCATTGCAGCTTGGATCTGCCCAGGCAGGGCCTGCAGAGCCCCTTGTTGCTGGTGACACAGACGCCTGTGGTGCAGTTGTTTATCGTCTTGTTTATCTCATGTACTACATGCCATCTTCTGTCCATCTTCCTTGACACCAGCCACTCGTCAGAGACCGTCTTTGCTATGCTGGTAGGGGCATGTGCACTGGGCATCCCCTTCCCTGCTGGCCTCTCAGGCCTGCCATAGTGCATCCCCTGTGCTTCTTGCTTACCCTTTTCCCCCAGCTGTCTGTTCCCGTAATGCACTGCTCCTGCAAATGTGTGAGGACCACTTGTGCCATCTCTTCCCATTGAGTGATATCACAGTATGGTTTGAAATCCTGCAGTGGGAGTATTGACACCAGGGAAATTGAGGATGCTACAGCTGAGAATCCCATTGACTTATGTTGTTTATATGACAACTTCTGCTAACTTAGAGTCCAAACTTCATCTTCATGTCAAAATGTGGCCTGTTGTTGACTGAGGTGGGCAAGTCATCACTATTTATTTTTTATTCTCACACACAAGTAATGCTTGGAAGGGACTAAAGTAGACTATAAAATGCATAAGGAATAAGAGTTTTATTTCCAGGGCCAAAGGAATGAAATTTTACCCCCGGCTGGGGGTAAACTATTACCTTGCTAAACTATGGTGTGTGGCCATGTGCTCTTTGAGCTATGACCAGACCATGTTTCCTGACTTTGGCCCCCTTCCTTACCTTGGGGAGGTGAATCTTCTCTCTCTCTCTCTTACTTTTAAATAAACTATATTTTCTAAGCTAAAAAAAAAAGAAATTTTAACCCCAACAAAACTGCAACAACTTTTATATTCATAAAAACACACTGTGTATTATGATTGTAACAACTGGGAATATGTATATATCTATACAGTCTTTTTTGGGGGAAAAGGCAGGCTGCTAATTTATTTTATGGTTAATCTCAGGATCCTTGGTGGTATAATTATTGTGAGGTTAAAGTTGAGAATCAGTGAAGTAAGTAGTTTAAATTCCTTTTCTATGAAACCTATAGGATTCTGATAGAATGTTTATTTAGGCTGAGATGTTTATTATGACTTCATTGTACTGAAAATTGTCATATTTGAATTTTTTAACAGATCAGGGTCCTCATGATCAACCAAAGAGAAGAAGAATTAGAAAGCATAAATCAAAGAAGAATTTGAAAAATCCCAATAATGTTCATGTAGAACAAGCAGGATTAGAGAAACAGCAGAGTCCTTTACAAGAAAAATTACAGCCACAGCACACAGATGGCTCCATAATAAGCAAAAATAAAAAAAGAAAACTGAAAAAGAAACAGCAAATTAAAAAGAAGAAAGCAGCTGGCTTAGTGGCAAAGGCCTCTGGTGTCAATTTTATGTACCAGCCAGAGGAGAGCAGTAGTGAACAAGAAGATGTGGGAGACGATGGAGAAGAGGGCATAGACGCCGATGAGGAAGACACCAGAGATGCCAGAGAAGGAGACGTCAGAGACACCAGGGAGGGAGACGTCAGAGACATCAATGAAGAAAACATCAGAGATGCCAATGAGGAAGATGCTAGAGACACTGGAGAGGGATATGTTAGAAACACCAGTGAGGAAGATGTTAGAGATGCCAGGGAGGGAAATGTTAGAGATACTAGTGAGGAAGAAGATATTACAGATGCCAATGAGGAAAAAGTTACAGACACTGACGAGGAAGATGTTAAAATTACCAATGAAAAGGCAGATAGTATCCTAAACTTTTTGAAGTCAACACAAGAAATTTATTTTTATGATGGTACGTTTTTTGCTGTTTTTCTTTTGCATAATGAAATCCACTTAAAAATAATATGGAGAAAGAGCTGAGTGCAGTGGCTCACACCTATAATCCCAACATTTTGGGAAGCTGAGGCAAGAGAATTGCCTGAGCCTAGGAGTTCGAGGGCAGCCTGGGCAGCATGGCAAGACCTCATCTCTACAATAAATAAAAAAATTAGCTGGGTGTGGTGGCACATGCCTGTAGTCACAGCCTACTTGGAAGACTGAGGCAGAAGAATTGCCTATGCCCAGCAGGTCGAGGCTGTGGTAGCCATGATCGTACCACTTACACAACAACCTGGGCAACAGAGTGAGACTCTGACTCAAAAAGAGAAAAAATTAGAGAAAGAAGGAAGCATGGTAAAATATTTAAATGTTTAAAGAATAAAACACATTTAAATATTCAAAATAGTTAATTTAAGGCAAAGATCAGAATATTTGAATTCCTTCTACCAATGGAATGGATGAACTTGCTACTCAGGGCACATCCAGGGGGGGAGTGTGGCTCCAGACATGGGCTGGCCTCACATTTTTCATCCCTTTACCTCCAGATTTTGGACTATGTTGGTATTCTGGGCTGTGTTTCTAAATAAAGGATAATCCAGATTGGAGCTTTTGATGAGCTCACGTGCATCTTCGTGAGCCGATCGAGGTAAAAGAAGCACAACTTGCTACTTTGAATTTCATTTTACTCTCCCACACACAACTTACTGATTTAAGATTTTCAGTAAGCATTTTTGAGCAACCATCTGTATTGATATAAGATATGAAAAATGAAAGTAGACTTATTCTCCCAGATGGTGATTGCTGGTGTTTGCATGTGCTTTTTGCTGGTCGCCCTAAAGGTCAGGAAGGAACAAATGCTGGTAGCACCTGGTCACCCAGGACAAGGTGCTCACAGTAGGCTGACTTCCCACTATGATGACATACAGTGGAATGTGGTTCAGGGGAATGTGGTAGGTTTAGGTGGTAGATCTGGACTTCAGCAAGACATTTCACAGTATTCTTCTGAACAAGACTGAGAAATGTTGACTGTGTAATAATTTGAGAAGTCAGTAATTAATTGAAACAATGATGGAAATACAACATTATTGCTAGATTAGTTTTAACAAAGAAGATGTCATTAACCCTTTCCTCTTTAGAATGTTCATCAGCAGTTTGTACTAACAAATTGAAAACATATTAATACCAATGATAGATATGAGAAAACATAGCTAATACTGGCAAAATGGAAGTAGGATCCAGAAAGAGCTCAGTCAATTTTCTATTCTGTCTATGATAGAGTAGCGTGTCACAGACCAACAATCATTCCAAGAGTAACTAAAATCATATTAGAATAAAAATTTGTTGAAGGAATCAACAAGCTACTGAAGAAGACAAAAATCCCCAAAACCACATGGGGACATGAGCCAACCATCTATAGCCACTTTTCCTTCAGTTCTGGATGTGGTTGGGCCAGCATCTGGGGAAAGGACTCGCAGAGCCTTTGTCAGCCTCACAGGTCGAGAGAGACAAAAAGCAGAGCATCCAAGGGCTGGTAAGAGAGGAGTTCAGAGAGTGGAACTCAGCACACTATTGACTTTCCCTCGGAGCCTTTGCTGAATTCTAAGACTGTGGGTAGAGGGTAAAAATCCAAAGAAGGAGCCTCAGGACAATAGTGGGCCTCATGGCTATCTTGAGGTGCTGGGCAGGTAAGGATCAGCCTGATCCTCGAGCCAACACAGCAGGCCATGTCTTCAGAGTAGGCGGCCCAGGACAGATGATCCTTCCCCAGATGTGCAGTCACCTGAAGTCAGCTGAGTCCCTGGGTGGGCCAATGACCTGCTCCACTCTATTACCTGGCAGAGCCCAGGGTGAGCCCTCTGGAGGAAAATGACATTATCTTAGATTTCTGTGATTTTTCATACACGTTCAATAAAAATGCACCAGGCTTACCACAAGACAGGGCCGCAGAACCAAAAACCATGAGAAAAAAAAAAAAGCAGTAGATACTCAAGTAGAAATTCTAGTCCTGAGAAAATATAAGAACTGAATTCAGTACTCAAAAGATGAGTAAACATCAGATAAGAGTTAGCATAAGAGAATTCGTAACAGGGAAAACAGGCCTCAGAAAGCCTCCAGAATGAAGAGAGGAGCAAAAGGGGATGGAAAGCCAGAGAAGAACCCAGCAGACATGGGCACAGCAGGAAGGTCCTGTGACCATTAAGCTGGGCTCACATGGAGAGGAGAGAGGGTGGGACGGGGCAGGACCTAGAGAGAGGGCAGTGGGGTTGTCGGAGCTAATAAAAGACACAGAGTCACAGGTTCAAGAGGTTCTGCTAGCTCCAAACAGAGTTCATACCAGAACCACCACATCTAAGCACATTGTGGTAAACTGCTGAAAACCAACAACAGAAATCCTGAAAAGCATCCAGAAAAAACAAGACCAACACCCAGACTAGTGGTTGGCCTTGTGGTGGAAACAACAAAGTCAGGGTCATGTTTTCAGAGTTCTCCTGGACTTTTCCTAAACAGCAACAGTCTTTTTTTTAAGCCACATGATGTGGAAATGGAGAACTTGATCCACTGTCCAGTTTATCCGGCTGCTGCTGAGAATTTTGAGCTGCATATGGTTCCGGGATGGTGTTTATAAGATCAGACGCATAGACGGAGCACAGGTTTCCGCTGTCATGTTTTGTTGTCCTCATTTACTTTTCAAAGTTCTGTTCTGATTGTCTCCTGGTGGCTGTTTATCTCCCTGACATCTCATTCTGCATGGAAGCGTATGCTTCAGGCTTTCTCTAAGAGATGAAAGCTTATCTTCAGTTTATAAAAATAAAGTGACACCGCTAAGTGATACTGACTTTATTTAGGTGTCTCCAGAGACTCGAGTCCAGCTATCTGTGTGGAGGCCACCGAAGAACTGCTCAGCCATCTTGCGTCCCACCGCATGTCACCCTCGGATGTGTTCATTCTGGATCACATGAAAACGCTGCTACTTGTGCAAGATATCGAACGATTGAAGAGTGCCCTGGACATGTTCCCAGAACACTGCATGATGCCTCGTGGTAAGTATTGCACAGTTTATTCCTGGTCCTACTTGAAGTACTCTTGTCAAGGTTGCCTCTAAACCCACAGCCCACCAAAACAGAAGTGAGTCGGAAAGTATAGACTACACACATGTGGCTTGGAAGGATAGAGTCCCACAGAGAAATAGCTTTCTTGTATCTCTGCTTGATACAAAAATATTTCACATAATATATGCAGAAATGCATGTGCAGTCTAATTTTCTAGACTCAGGAGCTATCAACTGGTAGAGCCAAATGTTCATAAGTTTAAATAGAAGTGAAAAAATGTGTTTCTTCCCCTTTTCCTTCTCTGCTGGATTGGTAGGAGGTAACTTTTTCCTGCCCTCTGCCTTATCAGACCCCTCCGGTTAGAAGGGGCATGACAGTGATTTCTCGTGCTTCTGTCCTTTGCCTTCCTTGGTGTCCCTTCCATGCAATCTGCATTGTGTTGGAGCAGCTAGGCGTGTCTCCCCAATGACATGTGCAGTGAGGATATTTAGGCCCAGAAGTCTGCTAACACTAAAAGTCAGAAACCCATGGCTTTCTCTTGAGAGCCACTTCACCTGCACCCACGGTATGCAGAGCAGCACACCTGATCAGAGCAAACACACAACACGTGCCGGAGTGAGAGAAGGGGCGTGGGAGGCTCTATGGATACCTGGAAGGAGTTTTAACCTAAGTGTAGTGCATGGTGTCCATCCTCAGAAACCTTATGGGGTCGCTGGGGAGTCAAGATGCACATATTTAAAAAGCCAGATAGCAAATCAAGTTATATAGTATTAAAGCAACCACAGCGTGGTGCTGGCTCAGTCAGCAAGTCACATCAGGGCCACAATGCTGAACTTATAGGCTCAAAGTCATATGGGTTGGGGTCACCAGGAGGAAGCACCTCATGTGTCCTGAACTACCTAATCTGTAAGGAGACATTTATCTCTGGGCTGTGGGGCCTATGGGTGAGGAGGGCTTTGAGGACCCACCCTTGGGTGTTTCTGCCCTAGTGGATAAGTCAGAGAAGAAGCAGGATAAACAGAGAAATTTGTCCTAGAGCTCACAGAGATGCGCCTCTATGAAGCAAGCTGCACCCAGGATGGGTGTGGAATAGCAGAAGATGAGAGGTGCCAGTCTGGGCCCTGCGGGTATACTGGCATGTGGGCTTTTATCCAGAGAGAAATGGGAAGTGACCGGAGACTGTGTGCAGCAGGTCCCTGGGCCCTGCATTCAGGCTAGATGGAAGGAGTCAGGGCAGACCAGATGGGGCCTTCTCATTCCCTGGGAGAGGTACCTGCAATGTGGACAGGCAGGCACAGGAGGAGGAGGGGAGATGTGGCCAGAACCAGTAGGATTCTAGTCACCAGGAGTGTAGTCACCAGGGAGGAGGAGGGATTGTCAGTGAGAGGCCCTGTAGGAGCTCATTACTGACAGCTAAGCGAGGCCCATTCAGACCCCCAGTAGAGCTGAGATCAGCAGCCCTGGGCAGAGCATTGGGGCCAGGCTGCAGGGAAGAGAGGAATCAGGAACCAGTCGGCCTCCAGGGATGAGGAGAGGCAAGACTGGGGGAGGCACGTCTGGTTCATGGGACATGTGAGCCACTGAGTGGCCACACACCTGAATAAGAGGCTCCTGTGGTCACAGGACCAGCGGCATTTAGCCCCAGGCTGGCACTTATTTGTTTTTGGTTGGTTGTCAGGCCTAGATCTCCTTAATAAAACTTTGTCTCAAATGGCAAAAAGCCAGTTTTATTAAGTCAGACAAATATGTGATATTTATGAGAGATGAAAATGAGTCATTTAACATTTTAAATTTTAAATATTAAAAATTTTGATGCCATTTCTTACAGTCAAGTATTCTGAGATGCATCAGGAGTTTTGATGGGGGAATTTAGCAGAATCCTCAATACTAAAATCATTGGTTTCTTATATTAAAATCACTGCACAAGTTTTATCTAAAGTACATTTACTTTGAGCAATTGATAGAACTAGACCTTCTGTGTGAACCTCTTTTCTGTAAAAACAGATTCCCTTTAAGTGCATATAAGATGTGCATTAGAGCAGGAGTCCCTAGTCCCCGGGCCACAGACCAGTACTGGTGTGTGGCCTGTTAGGAACTAGGCCGGCCACACAGCAGGAGGTGAGTGGTGAAGGGGCAAGGAGAAGCAGAGCTCCTTCTTCTGTCAGATCAGCTGCGGCATTTGATTCCACAGGAGCGTGAACTCTACTGTGAACTGCATATGCGAGGGATCTAGGCTTCACACTCCTTATGAGAATCCAATGCCTGATGATCTCCCTTCACTCCCATTCATGGAAAAATTGTTTTCCACCAAACTGGTCCCTGATGCCAAAAAAGTTGGGGACCACTGCTTTAGAGTTTTTCTGTGTCAGGCTATTTTATGAAATAAAATTGTATAAACAATGAAGCTGTTTTCAAATATTGTATTTGTCTAATGCAGAGCTGACCTATATAACTTTTTGACATTGTTTTCTTCATGAGACTAGCTTATGAGGTTTCCTTGGTAGTAGTATCTCTCATCTCTGTAGAGTTTTTCCTCCCTGTTGAAACTCCTCTCTTTGCTGGCTCAGTCATTGCTTTTCCTCGATCATAGATGCTTCATTCAACTAGGTTGTAGATAACTGGTGTCCTCTAAAATGGGTTGCGCTCTCTTATTTTGTCTTATTATACCCATGTTATCACACACAGCAGCTGCCACTTGCTCATTATTTGTTGCATCCCACACACTGAGAGGGTGCTGTAGGAATTTCCAATGTAATCCCCCTTGAATCCTCTGTGTAGACTTTGGGTTTCTGTTATCATGACTATTGAGGCTTTTGAGGGTCAGGCAGTTTGCCTCTGGGTGGGATGGAGTTTGCTGGGGAACCTTGGAGGTACACTTCTGTGGGCCTCTGGGTGGGATGGTATCTGCCCAGGAACCTTGGAGGCATGCTTCTGTGGGCCTCTGGGCAGGATGGCGTCTGCCCACGTGCCCCTCCCATCACCACCTCCCTCCAGGTCCCCAAGGAACATGTCTTCCACAAAGTAAAACTCCACTCCTATGAGTCTCTGGGCAGGGTGGAGTCTGCTGGGGAACTGTGAAAGGGTGCTCATGTGGTTCTCTAGTCAGGATAGCATCTGCCCTGGATCCTTGGAGGAGGCACTCCTGTGGGTTGGCAGTGAACCAGAGCTCCTCTCTGGGCTATCCTAGGTCTGGTGTGGGAGTGATACCCTTGTGCTTGCAGCAAGGGCCTGAACCCTAGGCAGTCCTAGGATCTGAAGCAGATGTGGGAAGATTGTGCATTTGTTTTGCTCTCTCTCACCTAGGGCTTAGTGTGACTTTCTGTGGCTATTAACTTTAGAAGTAGTAGATTCCAGGTGCAGCATTTGAATAGTGTCTTGACAGGTCATGAGGCCTGACATTTGGGAAGAACCTTTACTCACAGCTGTCCTTCTCCCATGAAGCTGTAAGAGGGTTGGCGGTGACATCTAAGACAAATTGTGTTCTTGGTGGTTTGCTTTTAGCTATTCCTGACTTCACACTGGCTTTTGGGTTGTGTGAGTGCTGTGCAGTCCCATACTGTAAGATTCCACTTCTAACTTTTTTCAGTTGTTCACCTTTGACATAAACTTTTATTTCCTTTTAATTTCAGTTTGTATATGGTTTTCTTTCAGATCAGATTTTAAGCCCGGTATTTTTGAAGTTCAGGTCTAATAGAACTAGTGAACTGACAGGGTTCATGCCCAAGTGCAATACAGATATTCAGAAGCAGTCTGCTGTTGTGCTATATTTGTTATGTAACATGTGACTCATGAGTGTGGTATGCTACTAGCTACTTCACTTTGGGCCCAAAGGCAAATATCTGCAGAATAATGGTATGTTTTTTGCTAATATCTGCAAAAATATTAACTTATGCTTTTTCTTTTATGTTTTTGTTTTATTCTGTTTTATTTTTGTTTTGTTTTTGTTTTTTTGCTTTCCAGAGCATGCCAGAGTAATCTCAGCTTTCTTTAATTACTGGATCACGCATATCCTTCCTGAGAGAAACAGTGAATAAAATCAGAATAAAATCTTTAAGAAGAGCTAATAATTTAACACAAAAACACATAAGACAAATATGAAATGGGCTGAGTTAATTCTTATGTATAAAAAAGGTTAAATTGCAAATATTTTGTTTGTAACCCAAATCCTGGGAACTTGGAAGACATTTCTGCCATATTATTTATTCATGTATTTGTACATAATGAATAGGATGTCATCTGAGGCTTTAGCTAAGAAACTGGGGTAAAATTATTTGCAATTATGTATACCTTGAAATACTACATAAAACCTGATTCTGTTTTTCCAGTTCTTGTAAAAATTGAAAGTGGACATTCTGTTACATTAAATAAACCGTATAGTTTGAAGCTCATATATTTTCATAAAGTTTTAAATCACTTGGTATCTGAAAGTCTCTGTCTTTAAGAATGCTTTCTGGATATTAAAAAGTTCTAGTTTAAGTGTAGTTGAATTTTTTCTTTTTTCCCACTTCTCTACTTTGAGAATGATATCAAGAACCTGTTTATTCTTTCTTTTTTGTCATAGTAGTCACCAGTTTTTAGTATTACTGAGCATCAACTAGTATGACATTTGGAAGGGTATTGGCTCTATCCATGAAAATAATAGCTTTACATGACATAAAATTTGCCATTTTAACCATTTTTAGGTGTGCAGTGCAGCTGGGATTATGCTCTCCATGTCATGCAGTGAGCACCACTGTCGTCCTTTCTATGGTTAGAATTGTTTTGCTACACATGTACAGCCACACTGTGCTTGTCCACTCATCTGCTGGTGAACATTTGGGCCGTCTCCCCATTTGCCTCCCTCGAACAGTGCTGCTACCCACCTTCATGGACCAGGAGCCATGTGCACACTTGTTTTCATTCCTCCTGGGAATAGAATTGCTGAGTCTTATGGGGACTGTGTGATTAATTTCTCGAGGAACTGCCATATGCTTTTCCACAGTGGCTGCACCACGTTAATGTTCATCGGTGAGGAGGGTGCAGTTCACCATATCCTCCCAACACTTGTCCTTCATTTTCTTGATCACAGGCATCCTGAGAGGCGTAATGTGGTGTGTCCTGGGGTTTTACTGTTGGCCATCTGTGTGTCCTTGGAGAATTGTTAGTTCAAGTCACTGCCACCTAATCTGCCTTCACCCAACAGGCCATCACACCAGAGCCCTGTGTGGAAGGAGGGGAAAAGAAACCCGGACATGCCGGGGCTTTCTCCGTGGCCCCTCCCGTCACCACTTCCTTCCAGGTCCCCAAGGAACATGTCTTCCACAAAATAAAACTGCTGGAAACAGGGTGAAGCAGGATCGTTACTGGTTCTAGAAGTTGTCACCTGGGTCTAGTGACCGTGCAGTGAATGCTTCACAGAGGTCTCAGACCTCAAGCAACACGGGCAGCCAGGTGCGAGTCACCTATAGGTCACCGTGTCACACTCTTTCTGTAGCTGAAGACAGGATCAACAAGGCTTTCGGGGGAAAGGCCACACCAGAAGCCTTGGGGGCATTGCAGTCCTGCTTTCCTGATGGTCTTAGGGGAGACGTTATCTTCTGCTGTGGGGTGTCCTGCCCACCCTCTGCCTCCCCTCCTCCCAGCACCCGGAAGTCAGTGTGAAGTATCGGCGTGGTCAAGGGCCCCCTCATCCCACAGCAGCTGAGACCGGTCTTCTGCCTGCTCCAGGGGCCTCCGTGGCCTTGTGGAACTTGGGTTCTCAGAGAGGATCAGACTGCAGACCTCCTGACAGTGCCGCTTAATTAACAACATGTGTTTTGCCCATATGGAAATAAATTAAATATTGACAAACTCATAATTTTCCTATTAACTCTGAACATCCAATTTGCGTTTTTAATTATGAACCATTTGCACCTTCTCCGTGCCCAGCAAGTGAATACACTATTGATGTAGTATAGACCCTTTACTTGGTTCCATGGAATCCCTGTAGACTCAAGTCTTTCTTCTGTAACCTCATGTGATTTTACTTTGTGACACTGTCAACGTCCATGTTCCTGACCCTAAGAATATAGAGTTACAGTTGAACGGATGGGATATTCAGAGTCAATTGTGTGTATCTTTCTAATTCCAAAAAGAAAACTGCGTCTTCTAGAAAGCAAATGCAAACAAGTCTTATCTCTAATATGTCCACATAAATATGATAATCTGTTTCTCCCACTGTGATTGAAGTTGAATAATAATTTAATCCATTTATCTTCTACAATAGTGTAGAATATTCATTCAGTCCATGTAATTTATTTTCTGTAAACCACATCAATTAAGACAAACAGAAGGAAGTTTTGGAGGAGCTTGAGGAATTGTTATTAGGTTGCTGATCTGACACAACTGTGCCTAAAAGGAGAAGCCTTATACATTCTGAACCCATCACCGCTGCTTGCACCCTGGGACCTCGGCCTCATGTCTACACAGCTTGAGAGGTGAGGGGTTTGTGCGAGCCTGTCTCTACTTTGCTCCCCAGCCTGGCTGCTGCCGAGCTTGAAAACAGAACTGTGCTGAGTACAAAAGACCCCCAGGGCCCACTTGATTAATTCTGGGCTTTTCTCTGTCCAGCTCTTGCCCTGAACTCTTGAGGTCATGTATCCTCAAGACCCATGACCTTTCACAGAATCGGATGAATGTGTCTGACCTGCTGCAAAACAAGAACTGTGCACATGTCCGTCCCTTCACCACACAGCCTCAGGCATAGCCTTGAAGATGTTGCAGGTCTCTGAACTCTATTCCACAGGGTGTGGCGTGTACACAGTGGCTTAAAAGGATACCACTTGCCACCTCAGGGGGTCTGGGGATGGGGATCTGTCCAGACTGGGACCTCAGGGGCCTCATGGGCTACGGATGGAATCCTGTTCCTGGGGTTGCAGGACTGAGGCTCTGCATCCTTGCTGGCTGTGCCATGCTGGCTCCTGGCTCCTCCATGAGGCCTTCCCAACCTGGCAGCTTACTTCCAGGCAGCGGAATAATCCCTTTCATCTTGAGAACCTTTGTCAGGACCGCCTGGGGAATCCGCCTTTTGCTTCATTTAAAACTAGATACTAGCCAGGCTCGGTGGCTCAGCCTGTAATCCTGCGCCTTGGGAGGCTGAGGTGAGTGGATTGACTGAGCCTGTGGGCAACTTGGTGAGACCTCATCTCTACAATAAATCAAAAAATTAGCTGAGTGTGGTAGCGCATGCCTGTAGTTCCAGCTACTTGGAAGGCTGAGGTGGAAGGATTGCCGGAGCCCAGCAGGTCGAGGCTGTGGTGGCAGGGAGCGTGCCACTGCACTCCAGTCTGGGTGACGGAGAGAGACTCCAACTCAAAAAAGAAAAAAAAAAACCAGATACTACAATGACAGCTGCAAAATCTTATCACAGTGACAATCCAGTGTTCATAGGCATGTGTGGGCATGAGAACACAGTTGAGAGGTAGGGACAACACGAGGGAGCCCAGCTACCACCCAGGACAGCTACTTAGGCCCTGTGTGCAGGACCTCTCCCATGTCCCTACCCCACATCCCCACCCGAGCACAGTCCTGTTGCTGTGACTCATGCAGTAAGGTGACATGGGGCTGCCACCCCTATCTTGGGGGTCTTGAGATCAGGATTCTCGTGAGGGTCTGGTGAGAACACACTCCCAGAAGAGAACAGACAGACAGATGAGCAATTGGCAAGATCTGTCAATGATCCCTGTCCAGATGACCCTGTCAGTGGGGAGTCCCTGCGTGTGAATGTGCGGAGCCCGCTTGATAGAGTACACACCCGCCTCAGCTGGAGCTAAGAGGGGTTGGGCCAGTGGACACAAGAAAGCAGCTGCCCAGCCACCTTCCCAGCATCCTTTGGTGGGGGTAGGGGGCTTCCAGGCTGTGCCGTGGGGACTGGTGAGCTGTTTGGTTTGGCCATTGAAGCCAAAGGAAAGGCCTGGAGGAGGCAGGCATGGAGTTCTTCCAAGGGTCCTCAGAGGAGGGAAGCTGAAAGCCTTTGAAGGTCACTGTCACAGGTAGACATGCCAGAGGATCTAGGGAGTCTGCTGGGAACCTGAGGGGCTGCCCAAGTCTCTGACACTCATCTTCAAATGAGAATGCCCCTCTGGAGTCAGTGGGAATCATTGGTGGACTTGAGACAGACAGCCATACAAATCAAGGATAATGGGGCTCCCAGGAAGAAAAGGTGATGGGGCAGAATCCCCTCAGGTTCCCAGTTGTGGCAGCCATGGAGGTGCCAGAGCCACAGGGCAGAGGGTGCAAGGACACTGCGGTGGGCCCAGTACTTGTTGGTGATGCATGCGGTGGTTGTAGCGAGTGCTGTATCAAAGACTGCATCTGGCACAACTCTGACATCATCTGAATCTCTGTATTCCCACATTGTCACAGTTCGTGATTCCACAAAGCAACGTACACTTTCCCTGAACCCTGGGTGCGGCCAAATCCCCATCAGACAGTCACATTCCTTACTACACACGATTTTTGCCCAATAAGACTGTCCACATGTATTAAGCTCCTGCTGTGTACTTGTCCCTTTGGAGATGCTGAGATGCCAAGGATGTGCCCGCCATGTGTGGGATGTCAGACCTTGGTTTTCTCTCTGAGCCCACTTTTTGACTCCTCTTTCCTTTGGAATTGTCAATCAGGATAAACTAATTCAAGTGTAAAAAACAATCCCTGGCTACACGCGCAGGGTTCCCATGCTTACCTGCTGTGTGCGTGCCTCGTCACTCATAGATCTGCCCATCTATGGAGAGTGGGCAGATGCTTGGTAAAGGATTTGTCTTTTTTTCCCCTCAAACATTTAAACCTTTTTTTTTTTTTAACCTAACTGGACAGTTTTTTAGTAAAAGGCCACACTCATTTCTTCAACATGGAAGAAAAGGATAACTATGAAAAATACAATTGTGCAATGTATCTATGTGTTGGCTGCACTGAGAGAAAAAAAGAAAACAGAACACAAAACTTGCTTGGACTATCCTCAAGATCAGATTGGAAACAACCAAAAGCTTCTCCATAAACAAGAGCTCTGCTGTGAGGAGACAGACCCAGAAATCACATGGAAGGTAACCAGAAAACCAGTTGGGCACTCACTCCCTACCCCACAATCCTCCTCTGGGAATTTATTCTGAATCTGCATCTCAAACAACTGAATATATATCTATAGTTGTCCCTCCAGCATCAACAGGGGAGGGGTTTCAGGACCCCTGATGGTACCAAAATTCTTGAGTGCTCAAGGCCTTGATATAAAATTGTATATGTAACCTACACACATCCTCTTGCATATTTTACATAATCTCTAAAGTATTTATAATACCTAATACAATGTAAATGCTATATGAATAGTTACACTGTATTTTCTTAGTTTGTATTTTTTGTATTATTGTTTAGAAACTTGTTACTTTTACTGTTTTTTGTTTTTTTTTTCCAAAAAAATATTTTGAATCCACAGTTGGTTGCCTCTAAGGATGTGGAAACTGTGAATACAGAGGCCAGATGTATATGTTATACATACAGACAGTGTTCGTTGTCAGTGATAACATTCAAGTTACTTTGAATTCTGCAAAATTTGTATTCATCACCATTATTGTTATGGCTTCATGGTCCATGTTGCAGCCAACCTTTAAGAAACTGTAGTTTGAGTTAAAACTCTTTGAGTTTTGCTATTGCTTTAAAAATATCCATATTTGCTGGGCTCGGTGGCTCAGCCTGTAATCCCGCGCCTCGGGAGGCTGAGGTGAGTGGATTGCCTGAGCCCACAGGTTCGAGACCTGCCTGGGCAAATTGGCGAGACCTCATCTCTGCAATAAATCAAAAATCAGCCGGGCGTGTGAGCACGCACCTGTAGTTCCAGCTACTTGGAAGGCTGAGGTGGAAGGATCGCCGGAGCCCAGCAGCTCGAGGCTGCGGTGGCCGGGAATGGCCACTGCACTACATCCTGGGTGGCAGAGTGAGACTCAGACGCAAAAAAAAAAAATCCATATTTATCCAAAAAGGGTATTTATACATACTCCCCTCTTTTCCTATTCTATAACAAATTTGCTAAATAGTAGTAAATGTGTTTGCTTTTGAAAATTATGGTTATTTTTCACTAAAATACGTTATTTAGGTGACCATATAAGGAATTTATTATGTATCTTACTAACCCTGTTATAACTAGGCTGGTGTGTGCAGTGGGTTACATAATACGAGGACAGTGACAGGTTCCTCAGAGCAGAGGGATCCTGAGGTCACAGGTCTGAGAGCTGCTTAGGTGGGAAATGTGAGTCCGGGCCCCAGCAGGCCCAAGTGGTCTCGGTGTGGCCTTTCTTGGTGGGGACTTTGCTGAGGACTCACAGGAGGAGTGAGGCTTCAGGATGCCATTGACTTCCAAAGGATTCAGGGAAGGCATGCATGTCTGCCTATCCACACAGGATGGAGCAGGTGGCCAACACATCCTTACTGGGGAGAAAAAACGGGAGATGATATCTTTCTCATTCTGGACAGAATGAGCAAGGGAAGACAGATAGGGCCACTGTTGACAGCAGCATTATTCATAATTGCCAAAAAGTATAAACAACCCAAATGTCCATCCACTGATGAATGGATAAGTAAGATGTGGTCTGTCCATACAGCAGGATATTATTTGGCCATAAAAAAGAATGAAGTCCTATACCAGCACACAACATTGAAAACACATTGCTAAATGAAAGAGACCAGTCATAAATGAGCACATAGGCTAGGATTCTAGGTGAGTCTAGGATTATCTACTTTAAATGAGTGATAATTTATCATATCACATATGATATTTGGATTATATGTCAATAAAACTGATAAAGATTTAGTAATTATATAAAATTCATTGTTCGATCAGTGAAAAAACAAGCTCAAGAGGATTTGGTAAGGTCAAAGTATGGGAAGCGGATGATATGAGCTCACAGCTCCAAACTGAGCAGGACAGAGCATTGTAAGGCCCTTGGGAGAAATAAAAGAGGAACCAGGAAATTTTGGAATGACACTAGTGTGAAGGGGGAACTGTGCACCCAGAGCTTGTGGACAGTGAAGCTATCTGGAGAAGATTCAAGGATGGCTGGAGTCAATTTAGTACAGACCCAGCCCACAGCTTGCAAGTCTAATTCAGGGGAATTCTCATGTGGGTCCCTGAGTCTGCACATCATTTGTGGTGGCTGGAAATGGGGCCCTCCTGGTGTCCATCAGAGAGGAGACAACCACGTGTTTCAGGCTAGGATGTCGCTGTGCACCAGTAGGCTCAGAGAAAAAAGCAAGACACATGACGAGATGTCACGTAGAACATTTTCATATATTAAAAGTGCAGGCACATAGAACAATAGAAATTTTGTAAGAATGGCTTTAGCTAGAAAACACACCATGTACTGTGTATGACTATCTGTGGCAGAGGAAGTGGAACAGATAAATGGATTCAGAAAATGAGAGTGCAAGCCAGAGATAGGGCCACGCGGGGACCCAAGTGATAGTGTGAAGCACGGCGTGGTTAACCAGCCCCGAGTCCTGACAACCGGCCACAGTGGAGAAGGAAGCACAAACCTGGGGAGGCAGGAATGCTATATGCCATCATGGAAGCATGAAGTCTGCATGTCTGCGAGAGAAGGAAGAGAAGGGGAAGGAAATTCACATTAGGTTTTAAACATTAGGTAGTCCCTGAAGTATCCCAACGTGCTAACTAACACAGAAGTGTCCTCTGCAGCCCACGTCCCATTTGCTGCATTGGGTGGACTTACAACATGCTTGTGGCAGAAGGTCTTCTGAGGTCAGAGTAGCTTAAAATTGCAGAAAAAGTCACACAGCTCCAGTATCCTATCTAGAGAAGGCAGAGTCCTCCCCTGTTAGAGAGAGTTAGACTGAAATGAACAAAAAAATTAAACACTGCTGTTCTTCTAAAAGCTAAGAATAGGTGGCTCGTTCCTGGGCTTCTCTGAACTTCTATCGGGAATCTAGATTCTGTGGGAACCTCCTGGTTTGGTTTTCTAGTTTATTGTCCTCAACAGCTTTCTGTTGTATGTCGGACTAAAGGGGATTTGTAACTAATGATAATTAAAGTGCCCAAGTGAGCACCAAGAGGTAACTGCCCGGGGGACTGGTGTCTAACTCAGTTAGAGACCATGTTTGTCTCCACAAGTAAAGCCACTCTATGACCCACGTCTCGAACTTGGACAGCAGCTTCAGGGTGGGATCCCTGTCCTGGGGCAAAGGCCCTTGATGCATGCACCTACACTGGGACACTGCATGCCTCATCACTGCAGGAATGGCCGGACACTGGGGTGGGCCAGAGCCCTTGGAGGGACATCACTGTGGGAGCCCTGGGGGGACACCATGTAAACCACCACTGGCAGCACGGGTGTGGCTCCTTCCCATCTTCCCCCCCGAAGGTGTCTTTACATGGTTGCAAGCACAGCATCCATAATTTTAATTTTGAAAGTTATTTTAAAATTGTAGTAAACATTTTTATGATGTGTAGCACACTTGAGAAAAGCACATAAACCCTAACTTCATAGCTCCACGAGTCTTACGAGATGCAGGGACCCCTGAACAGACATCACCAGCACCAGTCCCCTCGGCCTCATTCCAGCTCAGTGCTGTAAGTGTGCAGCATGGTTCTTTCTTACTAAGTTTCTAGATGATCTTCATGGCTGTCCATTTTAATGATAGTATAATATTCTAATAAATTAACATTCCATAATTAATTTGCCCATTCCTTTATTTGCGAGCAATTAAGTGGCCTTAAGATCAACAGGGTCTTGAAAACCACTTGCCTATTTTGCCTTTTCTTATTTGAATTACAAGAACTGGGGCTTCTGAGTCAGTCTGCCACACTTAACTTTTTTTTAATTGTGGTAAAATATACAAGGGAGAACCCAGAAAAATTCAGAATTTATTTATTAAAAATTATGTATTTTTATATGTTTAAACATGAATCACCTTCAAAATACTCTCAATTTGATTCAATACACCTGTAGAGACTTTTTTTCACCGCTCAAAACAGTTTTGAACTCATCAATTTTGATGCCTTTTAGTGCTTCTGCTGTTTTTTGTTTCACCTCTTCCAAATCCCCAAAACATTTCCCTTTGAGGACTTTTTTAAATCTGGGGAAACCAAAAAAAAAAGTCACTTGAGGCAAAATTAGGTGGATTGAGGAGGGATAGGGCATGGGGGTCATGCTGTTTTCGATCAAAAACTACTGAACACGAAGCATGGTATGACCAGGTGCACTCGTAAGTCACCAGTTATGAAATGGGCAATGCACTGAAAGAATCTCCCACAAAAAACTCACGAAAACCAAACACAGCCTCCCACAACAGCATTACCTGGTACAGTGTTATCACTGGGTTCCTAAAACACTTACCTAGCGGGAGAAGCCTGAACTACAAGTGGCCCACCCTCTAACAAATAATTCCAGAAACAAAGAACTGAGTATCACATGTTCTCAGTCATAAGTGGACCTTGAAAACAACTATCGTAATACTATAAGAAAAGGGATGACAGTAGCAGGAAACCACAGGGTAGAGGGGGTGAATAGTGCTGCTCTGAATATGGGTATACATGGGGAGGTGGGATTGACAATAGAAATCTGCCTGGGGAAGCAGGAGCACACCTCATCAACAAGAGTTACCTGCACAATGAATATTTATACCTAACCCTGAATTGTACCCCACAATTTTAAACTAAAAAATTTAAAAGTTAGATAAATAAATAAATAATTCCAGGGGTTTTTTGTTTGTTTGTTTGTTTGTGGTTCCCTCCTCCCTTATATACAATATATAATTTTACCATTTTAACTATTTGTAAGTGTACAGTTCAGTAGTGATAAGTACATCACTACCATTCGTCTTCAGAAGTCTTCAACTTCCCAAACTGAAACGCTTTTGCCATTAAACACTCATTCTCACCCCACCCCAGCCCCTAACACTCAGCACTCTACTTTCTGTCTCTCTGGATTGATGACTAGGGACTCATATGAGTGGAATCATGAAGTATCTGTCCTTTTGTGACTGGCTCATTTCACTTAGCATAATGTCCTCAGGGTTCATCCATGTTGTAGCATGTGCCAGAATCTTCTTAATTTTTAAACCTGAATAATATTTCACTGTAGGGATGGGCCACGTTTTTTTATCCATCAATGGACACTTACTTGGGTTGTTTTCACCTTTTGGCTACTGTGAATAGTGCTGTTGTGAACATGGGTATACAAATATCTCTTTGAGTTCCAGCTTTCATTTTTGAGGGGCATATACCCAAAGCAGAATTGCTGGAGCATGAGATAATGAAGTCTATGTTTAATTTTTTTAGTAACTTCCCTACCATCTTCCACAGTGGCTGCACCATTACATTCCTACCAGCAAGGCACAAAGGTTCTAATTTCTCCACATCCTCACCAACACCTGTTATTTCCAGTTTTTAAAACTATATAATAGCTATCCTAATGACTATGAAGTGGTTTTGATGTGCACTTCCTTACTGACTGGTAATGGTAAGCATCTTTTCATATGCTTGTTGACCATTTGTATATCTTTGGAGAAATATCTATTCAAGTCCTTTGCCCATGTTTTGATTGGGTTGTTTTTCTGTTTACCACACTTTTTTTAAATTCTAGGATTAAGACATCCTTCTAAGGTCGATACCATTATTCATGCCTAAGGCAGTTGACACTAATTTCCTTACTTTTGATCACCCAAACCACAGGACACTTTAGAAAGCAAATGTGGCAATATTGACAACTCAGGCACAAACAGTACTGTCTCTGGCAAACTGAGAAGGTAGACTAATGCCAGCCCCATTCCCATTGATTTCCCCAGTGCCCCTGTTGACAAAAGGTGCCAGACTCTGTAAAATACTTAAAGATGGTTTAGTCTGAACCAAATGTGAGTGAGCAGGCCGAGAACACAACCCCAAGTGTCTTGAGAACCTGTGCCCGGGTGGTTGAATGGCAGCTTGGTCATGTGTGCTTTAAGGAGGCAGAAGTTACCAAAAAATTCCATAAGTCAATACATGTTAGATTTACATTGGTCCATTCTGGAGAGGCAAGACATTTCCAAATGGGGTCCACAGGTTGTAGACGGATACAAAGGTTTTCTGACCAAAAATGAGTCAGTTATCTAACAAATTCTGGAAGCAGTAAAGGAAATAGGCAGCTTGGAGAATAATAAGGAGCCAAGTTTCTAGATTCATAGATGAAATGTCATGTGTGGTGGCAGACTCCAGAGAGAACAGGTACGTGTCTCAAAAAGTGCCTGGAGTCCCTAAAAGACAGCTTTACAGGATCATCAAAATACTTCTGTTTTCCTCCTTTTTCTGTTATGTGATGTTATGTCAGAGCCAGGTTGGAAGTAAACCACATTAAATGGTTAACGAAAAAGCCTGTGTCTCCAGGCCTCTAAGTTGGCAATTTGGTAAAGTCAAGTCCTCATCCCAAATGTCTTTCCAACCAGGATCCCCTTAAAGTCTATGCCCTGCCCTTGGTTGCTGGTGTTGTGTCCTCTCTTTAACCTCCGCTTCCCTGTTTCTCCCAGGGCAGGGCAGTGACTCCAAAGGGACCCAGGCAAACGTCTTGCTCCTGTAGCATGGCCTCCTCACTCTGTGATTTGACTTTTCCCTCCACTCCCTGCACTTCCTACCACTGAAGTTAGGACTGCAGGCCATAGGGTTGGGAGGAAACAGTGATGCAGGGTGCAAGGCAGGGGACCTCACGGGGACGTTGGACAGTCAGGGCCATGGCTTGTTTGAAGAGGTGACTGTGGAGTCACTGGAGATAAACCTGTGGAAGGACGCTTCAGCACCTTGCAAATCTCCCATCTCCATCCTCTCCCCAACTGCCTCAGCAACAGTTAGTCGTCCTTCTCTAAATCGATTTTTTCCTTTAGGTTGCAAAATAGTCGATTTTCTAATTTGATGATTCCTTCCACATTGATTACCATTCTTCTGTCTCCCCCCACCTTTGTGTGTATGTCTCTCTCTCTCTCTTTCTGCCTCTGCCTCTGTCTCTCTCTGTCTTCTCTTTCTCTCCTCATCTCTCTCTCTCTCCTCTCTCTTTCTCTGTGCCTTTCTCTCTCCCCTGTCTCTCATCCTCTCTCTGTGCCTCTGTCTCTGCTGTTCTCTGCCAGTCTCTAGCCCTCTCTCTCTTCTCTCTCTCAACCATCTTTGTCTCTCTTTCCATCTCTCTCTCTCTCGCTCTTCTCTCATCTCTCTCTCTCTCCTCTGTCTCTCTCTGCCTCTCTCTGTCTCTCTCTTCTCTTTCTCTGTCTCTCTCTGACCCTCTCTCTGTCTCTTTCTTCTGCCTCTTTCTCTGCTTCTCCATGTCAGTCTCTCTCTGTGTGTGTCTCTCCTCTCTCTCTCTCTCTCTCTCTCTCTCTCTCTCTCTCTCTCTCTCTCTCTGTCTCTCTGCCTCTCCCTCCATCTCTCTGTGCCCCTTCCCCACCTTTATGGACTCAGTTTCCTTCGCCCATGGGAGCCTCTCCCTCTTCTCCCGCTCCCTGCCCCCTTCGGTCTGGGAACCCTTTCTTGCTCTCTGGAGGCACTAGATGCTTTGGGCTCCTCTCATATTTTCTGTGCCCCAGAGCTTGGATTAACCATTTCTCCAGGGAGCCCAGGGACAATGTTTTAAAAGGTAGATTTCAGTATTGTTCAAAATTTCTTTCCCACTTTTCCCTGCCCACCCCGAGAGTGACTCATAATATGGGGTGAGTTTGGAAGACTGTCACCCTGTAAACCTACTGCAGTTCTGGTCCAGAGAAGCAGCTCAGTAGAAAAAAAAAAACAAAAAAATACACCACTTTCCTTCCTGCTCCTGGACTAACAACTTGAGCTGAACCAAAACCTGAACTTAAGCTGAAGATAACCCCATTGATTTGCAGCATCTAATTTGACTCAATCAAAATATAGTGTCAGTGCTGCAGTGAGTCTAGCCACTGGAAAGGTGCCGGAGACCAGCTCCAACTGGGTTCAGGGTACCCCAAAAGTGGAGATGGCATTGGCGATTGGGGGAAGAAGAAAGAGAGAAAGAGAGAGAGAAAGAAAGAGACTGGACTCCAGTCTAGTGCAGAAGCGATGTGTGTTATTGGGAATTACAACGAGTCTTTTAAACACAAAGTCAGATGTGGGAGGGGCATCCCCCACCCACCAGAAGCCTTAATCCCTGAAAACTTAATCAGTGATTGCCTTTAAACCCTTTTCATATGATAATCTTAAAATCCCATAACAAAGGATAACCTAATCCGTGACTGACATATTCTATAAACCTTTTTCATCCTAAGCTGATTGATTTATGCCAAGTTAAACAATTCTATAGAAGCTTAAGTATTTACTTTACAAACGAAAGTGGCCCATCCCAGAATGTTTGGAATGTGGCCCAGTCCAAAGTTCACAGTGGGCTACCTGCAAGTAACCCACCCGCATT
>NW_007160316.1:2340-6284 GCF_000164805.1 Carlito syrichta | reverse complement strand
ACGGCCCTTCCTGATCCCTAACGCTCAGTGGGCCTCCATGGCTGGCTCCCAACAGAAAGGAAATGTAATGAGCCAGGGCCATAGCTCTAAAACCACTGGACCTGAGCAAAACCAGACCCCAAATGAGAGAATAATGTTCTGTTTGGCTAAAACCATTTCACTCCATTTTTAAACTGTTTATAGACCTCTGTAGGGATGGTGTCCTAGACTTATTCTCAGGCACCCTCAAGGGCTCTGCACGCTCCTCGAATAACACTCTGGGGCTTTGATCTGGGGCCTTCTTGTCATGAATCAGTGTAAAGTCTCTTGTTGCACCCTCAGCCACCTCCCCTCACTGTGTCAAACCAGGTCAAGGCTCTACAGACTGTATAACGCATCCTACAGACCCTTCCATCAGCGTGTTGTGCAACGACCGTTCGGCTCCACAGTGGACCTGCCTCCCATGACACAGAGGACCATCACAGTTCCTGTGGGCACATGCGTGTTGGTGACCAATCCTTTGTGGTTTGTGACACTCTCCACACCTGAGGCACTCTCCTGGGACCTTACACATCCCTTGTTTCATAGCAAGAACTGCAACAGGAGGCTCAGGGCCCAAGGAGTTGGCCCACAAGAAGCAGAGCATTTGAGTTCATGTCTCCCTTCACTGTTCTCTTGAGGGCACGGTGCCAGCCCTACTTGAAACCCAAAAACAATCGCTGAGGAAGGAACTGAAAAGGAGAGCGGCAGTCTAGAGACTAGAGTGTTTGGGACTCTGGTGGCATCCTGAGTCAGATGTCAGTCCCCAAGGCAGGAAAGAAATCAAGCATCTTCTCGGTGCATTCTCTCCTGAGACTGTGTCCCCGTGATTGGGAGCAGAAAGGCCCAGAGAGCTGACCCACTGGGTACAAGGAGCTGATGAGCCACCCACTGGGCCCTGCAGGCCCAGCTCCCTATCTACACAGCCGGACCAGGAAGAGCCCTCAGAAGAGCGGTGGGGAGCATGGGCCTTCGTGCCAGGCTGGCACACGTGGGCATGTCACACACTCAGCTCTGCATTCCCGGCAGGAAGAGTGAGTATAAAAGACCACCATTTCCTGGTACCCCAGGACCTAGTTCTTCTGAATGTAATAAGCCTCCAAAGGCAGGACCCGCGTGTCACTCCTGGGAGTGCAGGCATTGGCTGTCCCCTCTGCACCATCCTCAGGTCAGGTCCAGCAGCCACAGATGGTCAGATGGTGTGTTGCCACACCCTGGTCCAGTCACATCCCCACTTGATCTGACGCCACTGCTCCTCTCAGCCCTGACAGTGATCCTGGAAAAATCTGGACAGAGCCCTGCCTGTGGAGCTGACTGTAATCCTGCCATCCTGTCCTTCACTGCCATATATGATGCCTGGTGCTAGAACTTGTGGTCACAGGGCCCATACCACACTGTGTGGATACCAGTCTTCCACAACTTTTCCTTCCTAGAGGGATGCTTAGTAGTCTGAACCCCTCTTTCTGTGGCAAGGACTCATTGAACCTCCACAGACTCCTTATTGGGAGAAGCGCCATCTCCATCCAACGGTGGGTGCACCTGGCTGGTATCTTCCAGAGATCTCCCCTCACCATGGGCCCCAGGGGTTCTGAGCACTTCCAGGGTGGCCCAGGGCACCTGTTCTGAAATTCTTTGTGCTTGACATTAAGGGCACAGAATATAGGAAGACCTCATTCTTACCCTAGAGGCCAGTTTGCCATGCTCTGAACATAAAAGCCCATTTGAATTACTGACTTTTTTACCAAGCACCATAAACTCCATTCTTGTCATTTTCAGGACAAAATGCAAAGGCCTTGGTCATGCCTTGGTCATGCAATTTTAGCTAAGTGTTTAGTTCTTCTAAAGCATGCTCCAGACGTACCAGTGTGCTCTCTGTTCTCTGTGGGTTTAGTAGAGGAGGAAAGCATGGCTGGCAGTTTCTACCCCTGTCTAAACGCATCAGCTCACTCCCAGAGTGCACTCATTACACAGAAAGTCTTGTTATCACAGGGGCACGTGAGTGGATTTGGTGAATCATCCTGCTGCGCTTTAACCATCTACCCCAGTACGCAGATATCCTGAACACCCCTCTGCAATTAACCCACTAAAAGTATGCAGAGAGATGATAGGAAGATGGTGTTCTTTGTGTAGATGGCTGGGAGAAGTATGGAATGGTTCTCTGTTTTTGTCCTTCGGATAATTCAATTCCCACTATTTTATATTTGAATTTACTATCATTATGCAGTTGGGATATTTCCTCTTTCATTTGTCTCTGAAATGCAGTTTTCTCCCAATCACCAAAAAGTAAAATAACTCTTTCAACCATTTGCAGAGGTGCCTTCTTCCCAGTGTCTTCAAAATGCAAAACATAGAGGCGTGAATGGCTATTGTTTTGCACTTAAAGCTCTCTTCCAGGCAATGGTGCTGGTCGCCCAATGCCATGTTGGTGCCCCTGGGTAGAAGGGAGGGAAACCGATGACTCCCCAGCTGCATACTTGGGATTGATTAGAGACCTTTTCAGTTCAAGATGTCTGTTCTGCATTTTCATGCATTGGTTTTCTTTTCTCTGCCAACCTCAGCCACAGGGAGTTGTGTGATCCTATGTCCAGTTTGTAACACAGGCTGTCTCTGGTCCCACAGGTCCTCTTGTTTTGTTACTTTTGCCTTGTGTCTCCACGTGCCTCTTCTACCACTACCTGGAGTCAGTGTCGTCTCCTGGGCTTGATGTGTGGATGTAAATAGGTGTACTTGCATTAAAATATGCAGTATTATTGTGCATGTATGTGTTTTGTATATGTCTTATGCTATCTCATCCTGTAGTAGAAGGCAGAAAGGCAGAGAGCATGCAAGAGGCAAAGGGAAGGGGCCGAACTCATCTTGTTACCAGGAATCCACTCCTGAGATAATGTACCCACTCCCAAGATAACTAACTAGCTCCTGTGATAACTAACCCATATCTGAGATAAATAACTCACTCCTGGGGGGACGCGGCAAGATGGCGACAGGGCAACCCGGCGTCTGAAGCCCTCTGCAAGGGAGATCTGCAGTGGGTCTCTGACTCTCACCCCCGGGGGCTGGGGACCCCAGCATCACAGCCTGCTCTACAGACAGAGCTCGGCCGCTGCCATCGGAACGACTGGACAGCCTTGACTGCATTCCAAATGGTCCCGCCGCCGCCCCTCCCCCCACCACCACTGCTGCTGCCAGCGCCGGCGCCACCGCCGCCGCAGCCTCTGGGAGGGGTAGCATATCGCACCACGCAGCCGGAGGAGATCCACAACGAACCGCTTCAGGGAAGATCTGCTGGGATCGCTGCCACCTATCCTGCGTCTGAGATTGTCCTGCCCGCCCGGCGTGGGGCTCCTGTTGCCTGCTCGGAGGCAGGCAGCCATCTTGTTCCTGTCCGGCCCCACCTCCTCTGGGGTGAGCCGATGAGATAGCACCACCTGCTGGCGATTCAAGGTAACAACACCGAAACGGGAGAAACAAGCTTGATAAAGACATAGACCAAACTGCTGAAGGAAGGTTAATCTTAACTGTCCTTCACAGCAGATCAGGGGCAATTGACTCTAACTGCAAACTAATTTACCAGCTTGAAAAGAAAACTAGAAATCAGACCTGAAAGGACATTGGACTTAAACAAAAGGACTCAGAGTGTGCTTCATTGATTCTATCAGTTTAATGACTTAATTCTATTCCTACTGTATTGTTCCCTTTTTTCTTTTTTCCTTTTCCTTTTCTTCTCTTTTCTTCTCTCTGTAAACCATATCTTTGTATAGAGGAACAGCACACTAACAAGGTGGTTAGTTAGCTTGTATATTAGCATCACTATATGTTTTATTTTTGTTTGTATGAGAGTTGGTTCGACTGTAGCTGTGGTCTATTGTTTTTATCTGTTTCAGTATAGGCCTCTCTCTCTATTTGTTGGCACACTCATTTGTTCCCCC
>NW_007160316.1:805-1520 GCF_000164805.1 Carlito syrichta | reverse complement strand
CCCCAGCCAAATTAAGCTTCATTAGTGAGGGAGAATTGAAATCTTTTCCAGACATTCAATCCCTAAGAACCTACGCTACCACCAGACCACCTCTACAAAAAACACTTAAGAAAGTACTGAACACAGAAGAAAAAGAAAAAAGAACAACAGCATTCTTCACAAGAGTACAGGCAAAAGATTAAAAACACACATGAACCAACTCCAAAACCCAAAGAAAGACAACAAATAAACAGGATCAACTCTGTAAGAACCTTATGACAGGGATCAACTCTTGCATTTCAGTTATTAGCCTAAATGTGAATGGACTAAATGCACCACTGAAAAGATATAGAATGACAAAATGGATAAAATATCATCAGGCAACAATCTATTGCCTTCAAGAGACTCACCTCACTAGAAAGGACACCCACAGACTCAAAGTAAGAGGATGGGAAACAAACTTTCAGGCAAACGGAATACAAAAGAAAGGAGGAGTAGCGATCTTAATTTCAGACAAAATACCCTTCAAGCTATTAAAAATCAAAAAAGATACAGAAGGCCACTACATAATGATAAAAGGCTCAATCCATCAACAAGAAATATCTATCCTAAACATATATGCACCCAACATAGGTGCGCCAACTTTCATAAAGCAACTTCTTGGAAAACTAAAGAAAGATATTGACTCTACCACTATCATAACTGGGGACTTTAATACCTCACTCACAAACCTAGA
>NW_007160316.1:0-785 GCF_000164805.1 Carlito syrichta | reverse complement strand
CGTTCCACATTATCCACATGCCTGTCAGCAAATACCAGGACCTGCAGACAGATTTTGAATCACAGCTCTCCCCTTAAATACATCTCAAAACTGCAAAAAGGACCACCTCCAACCTACAGTGCAACTTCAGAATTGAACAAAGTAAGAGGACATACATAAAGAATAGGAGATTGAACAAACAGAAGTAAAACCAATCCCTTTACCCCTGAATAACAGAATTAAAGAAGACGGTGACGTGGAGGGAAGGAAAAAGTAGAGAGGGGGAAAAAACCGCACAAATGAAGAAAAACCAAAAGAAGAATATAGGTCCTACACAGAACCCTGGGAAATCAGACACTGAGAAAACAGATTCTGGAACACAGACAATGAAGAGTTCCCAGAATGACTGGTTACATACAACAAACCCAAACATCAAGACATTAATGGAGAGAATTAAAAAATTAAGGAGAGACAAGAAGAAAATAGGAAGGAGCTGTTGTCAGAAATGACAGCAGTAAAGAATACTGTGATGGAAATGAACAACAGACTAATAAGCATGGAAAGCAGAATCGGCCAAGCCGAAGAAAGAATCTCAGAGCTCGAAGACCAAAACACAGAACTAACCCAAACTGTCAAAAGCATAGAAAAGAAGCTCAAAAAGACAGAACAAAACCTGCAAGAGATGAATGATCACTTCAAGAGACCAAACCTAAGAATAATTGGGCTTCCTGAGGCAGAAAGAGAAACAGAAGCCACGCTGGACAAACATTTCATGAAATCATTCAGAAAACTTCCCTCATCTCATT
>NW_007160315.1:0-789 GCF_000164805.1 Carlito syrichta | reverse complement strand
CCAGCATGGCTTCTGTTTCTCTTCTGCCTCAGGAAGCCCAATTATCTTAGGTTTGGTCTCTTGAAGTGATCATTCATCTCTTGCAGGTTTTATTCTGTCTTTTTGAGCTTCTTTTCTATGGTTTTGACAGTTTGGGTTAGTTCTGTGTTTTGGTCTTCGAGCTCTGAGATTCTTTCTTCAGCTTGGCTGATTCTGCTTTCCATGCTTATTATTCTGTTGTTCATTTCCATAAGAGTATTCTTTACTGTTGTCATTTCTGACAACAGCTCCTTCCTATTATCTTCTTGTCTCTCCTCAATTTTTTTAATTCTCTCCATTAATGTCTTGATGTCTGAGTTTGTTGCATGTAACCAGTCATTCTGGGGACTCTTCATTGTCTGTGTTCCAGAATCTGTTTTCTCAGTGTCTGATTTCCCAGGGGTCTGTGTAGGACCTATATTCTTCTTTTGGTTTTTCTTCATTTGTGCGGTTTTTTCCCCCCTCTCTACTTTTTCCTTCCCTCCACATCACCATCTTCTTTAATTCTGTTATTCAGGTAAAGGGATTGGTTTTTACTTCTGTTTATTCAATCTCCTATTCTTTATGTATGTCCTCTTACCTTGTTCAATTCTGAAATTGCACTGTAGGTTGGAGGTGGTCCTTTTTGCAGTTTTGAGATATATTTAAAGGGAGAGCTGTGATTCAAAATCTGTCTGCAGGTCCTGGTATTCGCTGACAGGCGTGTGGATAATGTGGAACCCACTTCCCACTGTCCTGGAATCTGTCCATGCAGTGGGGCTGTAGGTTACT
>NW_007160314.1:0-652 GCF_000164805.1 Carlito syrichta | reverse complement strand
GGCACATATACATAATGGAATATTATGCAGCCATGGAAAAGGACAAACATATGGACTTGGCAGCAAGTTGAATGGATTTTGGAGTTGATCATACTCAGTAATCTATCACAGAAACAAAGAACAGAGTACCATATATTCTCACTCATACAGTTGAGTTGTTTTCTGGGAGTCTAAGATGCATACTTCTGATTATTGTACATTTTGTATAGATACCATAGTTTAGCCACTTCCTTTCCCGTATGATACCCCCAGAATGTAGCACGCCACTAACCCAGTCTGCTCCCTAGCACTTTACACAGAAAGGAGGTGGGCCCAAGGTTATTTTGCAGTAGCTCAGGGTGTCCTGATTTCAAGCACTCTCCCTTGTCTATAGATAATTATAACAAGCTCTTACTCTTCTTTAAAAAGAAGAGTAGACATATGTTATATAAGCTCCTTTAACTGACCACCTTGACCAACTTGTCCAATTTAAACCCTTTGTAAAACATACTGATGCATAAGAGACAGCTTATAGCTGAACACTTGCAGCTATAAGCATATCTTTTCTTTTTTTTTTTTTTTTTTTGAGTCGGAGTCCCACTCCGTCGCCCAGGCTGGAGGGCAGTGGCACACTCCCGGTCACCACAACTTTGACCTGCTGGCCTCCGGCGGA
>NW_007160313.1:0-304 GCF_000164805.1 Carlito syrichta | reverse complement strand
CAATAGACAGTGCACTTTCCCTGTATATGAGGACTCCCATTTATCCAGATTCCTACTCAAAAAACCTGAAAGGTGGTTATCTCTTAGCAAGACGCTCTGTAGGTTTTTGTGAGGGAAGACTCGTGTAAGCAAGCTTCCTCATTCTTCCGTAGTAACAGGTCGTGTAGTGTACTGTATATAAGGACTCCCATTACTGAAATTCCTGCTTCATTCTCTGCAAGACACCAAGATATTTCCTGGTGACCTAGAATTCCAGTTGCTTGGATATCAATAGAAAGACTAACATAAAACTCTGGATGAACTG
>NW_007160312.1:0-808 GCF_000164805.1 Carlito syrichta | reverse complement strand
TTTTATCAAGATGATAAGTAGGGTGATCTCCCCAGGGAGAAGAATGCCATGAGAAAGAAGATAATGCAAAACAAAGTGGGAGGAGATAGGTTTCTGAAAGATGTTGAAATGTGGAGTTCATTGTTGTTGTTGGGATGGGGGAAGGGATAATGGGATGGAGTTAAAGAACAGAGATGAAAAGGCAAAGATATTACGGAAGCTAAATCTTACCAATTGTATATTAGAATGGCGACAAAAAACCAGAAAATTGACATGCAAAAAGGGTATCAAAGCACATGCAGTACATTCATTGATTCCTTGAACAAAATATTTTTAGATGTCTAATCTGTGCATAGCACACACGTTTTTGAAGGAAAATATTCAGATAACAGTTTACATAAATTAATTTGATAACTACTTAGATAAATAAAATGATTAGATGAGTATTTAGAAAATCAAGCATGTGATTGTTAAGTTTGCCAACCTCACAAATTCGCAATACATTCTATGCTTTACATTTGTGTATTCCATGCGGGAAAGTTAGAGAAAGAGAAACCATGGTGAAATGTGCATTGTTTCTGGTGTCTTGATGGTTTAGCCACTTTGTGGCTCTTGATCTTACTGAGAGGATATTTTTTCACTAAACCTCCATCTTCCCATCTGAAAAATGCAGGTGATGCCTGTTGAGGTTGTCAGGAAGTGAAATGGAATTATAGTACCATGTTTGTCAAGTGATGGGCAGTCAACAAATGTTAATGCCCTCTATCAAAGGGCTGGGCATTGGGAAGGCATGAGGTACCCACTAAGCATAATCGGTCCCATTTGACTG
>NW_007160311.1:0-1322 GCF_000164805.1 Carlito syrichta | reverse complement strand
GCCGGGCCCGGTGACTCAGCCTGTAATCCTGTGCCTTGGGAGGCTGAGGTGAGTGGATTGCCTGAGCCCGCAGGTTTGAGACCTGCCTGGGAAAATTGGCGAGACCTCATCTCTACAATAAATCAAAAACTAGCTGAGCGCGGTAGCGCGCGCCTGTAGTTCCAGCTACTTGGAAGGCTGAGGTCGAAGGATTGCTGGAGCCCAGCAGGTCGAGGCTGCAGTGGCTGGGAGCGACCATTGCACTGCAGTCTGGGCGACAGAGTGAGACTCCAACTCAAAAAAACCAACCAAACAAACAAACAAACAAAACTAACCAATGCAACAAACCACATCAACAGACTAAAGAAAAAGCGTATGGTCATAACAATTGACAATTTTTAAAAAGCCGAAAAATCCAATATACAATTATGATTAAGACAAAACTCTCAAAAAACTAGGAATGGTGGGGAACTTTCTCAACTTGATAAATAATATGTAAAAAAGCCTACAGCTAACATCATTCTTAATAGTGAGAGACTTTGCCTAAGATCTGAAACAATATAAGGATGTCTTCTCTCACTACTTCTATTCAGTGTGATACTAGACTTTTCAGAAAATGAAATAAGAAAAGAAGAAAAGGAAATATATATATATTGTATATACATACTATATATATATATACACATATATGTACATACATATATATATGTATATATATATGCAGATTAGCAAGGAAACTATAAAACTATATTTATTTACTGGTGATATCACCCACAAAAGAAAGAAAGAAAGAAAGAAAAGAAAGAAAGAAAAAACCCTGTAATGAATAAACAAGAATAGCATGGTCACAGGATGAAATGTCAACATATGCAAGTCAATTATTTATCTAGATATGTGCATTAAACTTTTGGAATTTAAAATGAAAGAAAAATATAATTTACAAATTATCAAAACAAAACAAAACAAAAAATTAAGTATTTAGGCATATATGTAACAAAATAGTCACAAGATTTGCCCACAGAAAATTATAAAACACAGGTGAAAAAGCAAAGAATATCTGAACAAGGAGAAAGATATTTCATGTTCATGAATTTTAAAACTCAAAATTGTTCAGATATCATTTCGTTCAGATTAGAGCTATAGATTTAATGCAATCTTAATAAAAAATGTAAGTAAGATACATTATAGACACAACAAACTTATTTAGATATCTCTAGTAAAAGACAAAATACCTGAATAGCCATCATAATATTCAATAGGAAGTACAAAGTTGGAGGACTCAAGCTACCTCATTTCCAGAACTGCTATTAGGCTACAATACTTAGAAGTTTTGGTATGGATAA
>NW_007160310.1:0-958 GCF_000164805.1 Carlito syrichta | reverse complement strand
CCCCGGGGCACCCTAAGAGCATCTGGACATGTGGGTGCCAAGGCTGATTGTCTGGCTTATCCTGTTGAAGTCTCCTTGTCAGTCATCTACCAACGAGAGTAAACAGTGAGTGGCAGGAGTGGGTTCTTGTTCAAAGGTTCGTGTCACACTGACTTACACAACAGGTTTCCCAGGGATCTCTCATGGGAATTCGGTCTTTTTTTACAAGGACCCCAGGACACACCTGTATACGTCAAGGTGGGCTTGGGCCAAACACAGGAAAGCTCATCAGAATGGAAACCTGAAGGCAAGAACTTTATAACACCAAATAGGAAGGATTTGTGGCCCTGTGAAAGCCATTCAAATTGGGGGTGGGAATTGTAAAGTATGTTCCCTGTCAGACAGAGGTTACTCTAAGACTGTGCAACCTTCCCAGGAGCACATACACTGCTGACATCTACTGTGAAGTTGAAAGTGAAAGTGTCATCGAGCTCAGAGGCTACTTTCTAGAGAGGCTTAATTTGCACAAACCTGAGTCTTGCAATGTGGATTGATTTGAATTACATTTTGAATTTATTTTCTTTCCAAATAATTATAATCTAGTTTCTGTAGAAAGATATATTTGCCTTTTTTCTGGTGGCCATACACTCCAGAAAGTTTGTATTCCTTTACATATGGGTTTCTAAGGTTGCTACTGATTGATTTAGGTGCACTGTTGTAAAATATGAAGATGAAATCTTGTTACTGACTATTTGGTATTGTGTTTTACAAGTGATTAGTTTCCACAGTTTCAATTATAATTACAAGATCGCTTTATTATTTAAATCTACATGGGCTTCAAAAATCTGACATAACTGTGCTAGTTTAAAATCAAAGTGAACACTGGAAAAAGATTTCAATGTTTTTAGAAATTGAGCTAAACAACAATCTGTATTAAATATTTGTTGGAATAATAACCTAGGTATTATTTTAATATCAA
>NW_007160309.1:0-1272 GCF_000164805.1 Carlito syrichta | reverse complement strand
CACTGACTGGCTCTATTCTGTGATGTGTATCCCAGTGACTGGGCCCTCTCCACAATAGATGCTCCATTTACTACGCCTCCGCTTTGACTAGTGCTCCAGTGACTGACCTTCCTGAACATTGTGCTCCTCAGTGACTAGCTCTCCACTGTGATGATTGTTCTAGTAACGTCTCATTAATATTTGAAGTTTCAGTGAATACATCTCCTCTGTGATGGGAGCACCAGTGATTTGCACTCCTCTGAAATAAATTTCACAGTGATTGGCTTATGTTTGTGATAGATGCCACAGTGAATGGTCCTCCTTTATAATGGGTGCTCCAGTGACTGGCCCTCCTCTGTGAAAAATATCACAGTTACTGATCCTCTTTTATGATGGGTATCCACTGATTTTTCTCTTCTATCATGGCTGCCCAATTATTGGGCTTCCTTTATGATTGGATCCCCATTGACTGAGCCTCTCCTAATGGTTGCTCCAGTGACTGAGCCTTGTCTGTAATGGGTTCCTCAGTGACTGACCATTGTCTGTATTGTTTGTGACAGTGACTGGATTATATATATATATATATATATATATATATATATATATATTTTTTTTTTTTTTTTTTTTTTTTTTTGAGTTGGAGTCTCACTCAGTCACTCAGACTGGAGTGCAGTGGCCGCTCCCGGCCACCGCAGCCTCTCCTGCTGGGCTCTGGCGATCCTTCTGCCTCAGCCTTACGAGTAGCTGGAATTACAGGCATGCGCTACCATGCCTGGCTAATTTTTGATTTATTGTAGAGATGAGGTCTCGTCAAGTTGCCCAGGTGGGTCTCGAACCCACGGGCTCAGGCAATCCACTCACCTCAACCTCCCAAATCGCTGGGATTACAGGCTGAGCCACCGAGCCCGGCTGACTGGATTTATTTTATGATAGATGACTCAGTGCCTGATTCTCCTCTGTAATAGTTGTCATAGTGACTGGCTCTCTTCTTTGATGGTTGTACCAGTTACTGGTTCATCTCTTGGATGAGTGCCTTTGTAAATAAACTTTTTCTGCGTTTGGTGCCCCAGTGAATGGCTGGCTTTGTAATATGTGCCTCAGTGTCTCTCATGCTTTTGTGATGGGTGACCCCGTGTCTGACCTTCTCTGTGGTACATGCCCCAGTAACTGGAAGTCCACTGGGATCAGTGGCCCACTGACTGGGCCTCATTCTTTATGGATGCTCCAATGATGCTTACTCCTCTGAGATTGATGTGCAGTGAATGGCCCCTCCATAATTGTTGCCCAAGTGAT
>NW_007160308.1:0-838 GCF_000164805.1 Carlito syrichta | reverse complement strand
CTTTCTGATAGGTGTCTCAGTAACTGGGCCTCCTCCATAATATGTGCAAAAAAAGTATACCTTCTCTGTGATTGGTCCCATAACTGTCCTTCAAATATAATGGGTGTCCCGGACTACATATCCTCTGTGATGGGTGTCTTGGTGACAGGACTTCCTCCATAATGGGTGCCCAAGTTAATGGATCTTCTCTGTGGTTGGTGCCTCAGTGAAAGACCCTCATCTGTGATGTATACAACAGTGACTGTCTTCAATTCATCGTTATCCCAGTGGCTGACTCTCCTCTCTGATGGTTGCTCGCCTCTGTTATGGGTGCCCTAGTCACCAGCTCTCTTCTGTGATGGTTGTCCCAGTGACTGGCTATTCTCTATGATGGCTGCTTTACTTAGTAGCATTCATCTGTGATATATTATAGAGGTTCCTCCTCTATAATATATCCCAATGACTTGCCCTCTTCTGTGATGTATGAACCAGTGTCTGACCCTTGTCTGTGACGTGGGCCCCAGCGACAGGCTGTCCCCTGTAATTGGTGCCCCAGTGACTGGTCCTTATTCATTGTGTATCCCCTAGTGACACTCCTCTGAGATTGATTTTCAGTGATGGATTCTCCTCTACAATGGATGCCCAAGTGATAAGTGTTACTCTGTCGTGGATGTCAAACTTACTGGGTCACCTCCATAATGTGTGGCAAACAGTTCTTTCTGATAGGTGTCTCAGTGACCAGGTCTCCTCCACAATATGTACCCCAACATTAGACCTCCTATGTGATTGGTCCTATTGACTGTCCTTCATGTATAATTATATTTATTATATATAATTATATTATTATATAATATATATG
>NW_007160307.1:0-648 GCF_000164805.1 Carlito syrichta | reverse complement strand
AAATTCCAGTTGCTTGGACATCAAGAGAAAGACTCCCATAAAGTCTTGTGGAATTGGAACCCAAGATTCCTAGTTCCCTTTTCAAAAGAAACACTAAAAAAGTGACGACATAGAATTCCATATTACGGATTAAACATTATCAAAAGAACTTCTAGATTTCGGCGATTGAGAACTCCAAGAACCGGTTCCCTTTCCGTTCTCAGCAAGATGCCCTGATGTTCCCTGTCTATGTGGATTCCAAAACTCTGTATACAAAAATGCAGATTCCCAGATGTTTCCTAGGGACGTGGAATCCATGATTCCTGGTTACATTTTAATAATTCGTATTAAATATTGGGCTACTGCTAAACCATTGGCCTCTCTCCAAATAAAAGAAAAAACGGAAATTTAAGGTTTCCCAAGTTCATCTTAAGACCAGAGTGACACCAAATACGGCAAGAAGATACTTTTGTTCCGGGAATCTGGCTTTAGTTGTCCCAAGGCACCTTAGGGACTTGTACTACCAGATATCCGTTTACAACTCTCAAGGAGATCAGAATGTTGCTGGAGTCCTTAAATGACTGATTCATAATACCCACAAACCAAATATCTCCGAAACATGAGACGAGTTCGAAGCCCTAATTCGTGAGTATCCCGTAGCAAGAAACA
>NW_007160306.1:0-711 GCF_000164805.1 Carlito syrichta | reverse complement strand
CCCTTCCGTTCTCAGCAAGATGCCTGATGTTCCCTGTCTATGTGGATTCCAAAACTCTGTATACAAAAATGCAGATTCCCAGATGTTTCCTAGGGACGTGGAATCCATGATTCCTGGTTACATTTTAATAATTCGTATTAAATATTGGGCTACTGCTAAACCATTGGCCTCTCTCCAAATAAAAGAAAAAACGGAAATTTAAGGTTTCCCAAGTTCATCTTAAGACCAGAGTGACACCAAATACGGCAAGAAGATACTTTTGTTCCGGGAATCTGGCTTTAGTTGTCCCAAGGCACCTTAGGGACTTGTACTACCAGATATCCGTTTACAACTCTCAAGGAGATCAGAATGTTGCTGGAGTCCTTAAATGACTGATTCATAATACCCACAAACCAAATATCTCCGAAACATGAGACGAGTTCGAAGCCCTAATTCGTGTGTATCCCGTAGCAAGAAACACTGAGGATTTCTCGTATTGGAGTCTAGTGTATCACAGATTCCTTATTTTTCCTTATTGAGGGGCCGTGTATTGTCCAGTATATGACGACTCTGTTTCCCCAGAAACTTGTTTGAAAACCCTGATTCTTGTTTAGCCCTTAGCAAGATGTCATATAGATATTGTGATGGAGGAACCGTGTAAAACAGGTTTCTTATTTCTCCTTAGCAAGAGATCATGTAGACTCTGTATATGAGGCCCGCTATTACCTATTT
>NW_007160305.1:0-691 GCF_000164805.1 Carlito syrichta | reverse complement strand
CCCGGCGCGGGGATCCTGTTGCCTGCTCGGAGGCAGGCAGCCATCTTGTTCCCTGTCCGGCCCCACCCCCTCTGGGGCGAGCAGGTGAGATAGCACCACCTGCTGGCGATTCAAGGTAACAACACCGAAACGGGAGAGACAAGCTTCATAAAGACATAGACTAAACTTCTGAACCGAGGTTATTCTGAACTGTCCTTCACAGCAGATCAGGGGAACTGACCCTAACTGCAAACTAATTTACCAGCTTGAAAAAAAAAACGAGAAATCAGACCTGAAAGGACATTGGACTTAAACGAAATGTCTCAGAGTGTGCTTCATTGATTCTATTAGTTTAATGACTTAATTCTATTCCTACTGTATTGTTCCCTTTTTTCTCTTTTCCCTTTCCTTTTCTTCTCTTTTATTCTGTCTGTGAACGAGGTCTTTGTATAGAGGAACAGCACACTAATAAGATGGTTGGATAGCTGGTATGCTAGCATCACTATATGTTTTATTTTTGTTTGTATGAGAGTTGGTTCGACTGTAGCGGTGGTCTATTGTTTTTATCTGTTTCAGTATAGGCCTCTCTCTCTATTTGTTGGCACACTCGTTTGTTTCCCCCTTTACTCCTCTATCTCTCCACTCCCCTTTTCAACCCACTATCTGCTCCATTCTTTCCCCTCTGCTAACTACATTTTATTTCAGGGAGTAA
>NW_007160304.1:0-632 GCF_000164805.1 Carlito syrichta | reverse complement strand
GAAAGAGGCAAATAGATTTTCATTCATTTTAGTCTCAAAGGGGATTTAAAGCGTTTGTAATTTAATATCTACTAAAGCCTGGGGTAAAGAGGGATACAACTAGTTTTGAAATATTTAGTTGAAAATAAAAATGAAAAAGAGTTAGTTTCACGGCTAAAATAGTAGTAAATCATGTAGATGTATTTAGTTGAGGCATTTCACTGTGGAAAGGTTTGATACTTTCGGTCTTTAACTTAAAAGGTTAATGCTATGTAAGTTTCACAGTGTTAATTAAGTTATTGATGCTGATCAATCTTCGAAATATTTTAATGGTACTAATTCTAGGACAATGGGTATGAAGCTGTGGTTTGACCCACAAATTTCTGAGCACTGACCATAATAGAGGCCTGGCCGTGTTGATGTGAGTGTAGTTTGGTTAAGGCGTCCGGGAATGGCATCAGTTTTTAAGCCTAAGGAGGGCACAGCTCATGAATGAAGGACATCTTCTGATGAGATTAATATTCGAATTGGCATTTCTATGGGTAGAACTACGCGGTTGCCGACTTCTAGTAATCGAAGTTCTCCTGGTTTTAGCTCTGTTGTAGGAACTATATAGGAGTCAAAATTTAGGTCTTCATAATCCGTATATTCAT
>NW_007160303.1:0-518 GCF_000164805.1 Carlito syrichta | reverse complement strand
ACCTGACTAGCTAGATGACTTAACTAGCTAGCAGAATAGTTAGTTGAATTGCTAGCTGACAACTAACTAACTGGCTAGCTAGCTGTCTTTACTAGCTAACTAGCCAGTTGGTTGGCTAGCTGGCTAGACAGCTGACATAACTAGCTAGCTACCTGCTTGGTTAGATGGCTAGTCAACTGGCTTACCTAGCTAGCTACCTGGCTTGATAGCCGGCTAGACAGCCAGATTTCTAGCTAGTGGGCTTACCAGCAGTCTAACAAGCTTGCTTAAATAGCCAGGCGGCTGGCTGGACAGTCGGATAGCAAGCGGGCTTAGCTAGCCAGCCGACCTGCTCGTCAGCTGGCTAGCCAGCCTGCAGAACTAGCTGGCCACCTAGCTGACCAGCTGGCTAACCAGCTGGCTTAATTTGCCAGCCACCCAGATAGCCAGCCAGCTAACCAGCTAACTTAACTAGCTGACTTAAGTAGATAGCCATTTGGCTAGCAAGCTGGCTTAACTAGCTAGCCACCTAGCTAGCC
>NW_007160302.1:0-3206 GCF_000164805.1 Carlito syrichta | reverse complement strand
CTAGTTATCTAGCTAGTTATCTAGCTAGCCATCTTCATTAACTAGCTAGGTAGCTGACATATCTAGCTGTCTTATGTAGCTTGCTTCCTACTTAGCCAACTGACTTATCTAGCTGAAACAACTAGCTAGCCAGATGACTACCAACCTGACATAATTAGCTTTTTAATTAGCTAACCAGCTGGATAGCCAACTGACTTAATGAGGTGAGTTAACTAGATAGACAGCTGGTTTCCAGCTGACTTTACTAGTTGACTTAACCAGCTAGTCAGCTGTCTAGCCAGCTGACTTAACTAGCTGGCTACCTATATAGACAGCTGTCTAGCCATCTGACTTACCTAGCTGCCTTAACCTAGCAAGCTATCTAGCCAGCTCACTTAACTAGCTAACTACCTACCTAGCGAGCAGGATAGCCAGCTGACTTAACTATATATATCTAACAGCTAGCCTGCTTGATAGCAAGCTGGCTTATCTAGCTAGCTACCTACCTAGCCACCTGGCTAGACAGTTGACTAAACTAGCTGACTTCACCAGCTAACCAGTTGGCTAGCAACCTGACTTAACTCGCTGACATCACTAGCTAGCCATTTAGCTACCTAGCTAACTTAACTAACTAGGTACCGATATTGCCAGTTGGCTAGCCAGTTCTCTTAACTAGCTGAATTAACCAGTTATCCAGCTGGTTAACCAACTGGCAAAACTAGCTCGTTAACTAGCAAACCAGCGGCCTATCCAACTGACTTAATTAGCCAACTAAATAGATAGACAGCTGACTTAAATAGTTAGCTATCTAGCTTGCTACGTAGTTTGTCAGCTGACTTAAATAGTTAGCTAACTAGCTAGCTACCAGCTAGAAAGCTGACTTAAATATTTAGTTGCCTAGCTAGCTAGGTAACTTAGCCAGCTAGCTAACTATTTAGCTGAATCGTTATCTAACGTGCTAGCTAGGTGACTTAATTATCTGACTTAACTCGTTAGCTAATGAGCTACCTAGTTGACACAACCAACTGACTTAACTCGTTAGCTAACTAGTTAGCTAGCTGACTCATCCAGTAGACTTAACTCGTTAGCTAACTAGCTAGCTAGCCTACTAAACCAGCTGACTCAACCCGTTTGCAAACTAGCTAGCTTGTTGACTCAACCAGCTGACTTAACCTGTTAGTTACCTAGCTAACTACCTGACTCAACCTACTGACAACCCATTAGCTCACTAGCTAGATAGATATCTTGACCAGCTGACTAAATTTTAAATCTGACTTAACTAGCTGACTTAGCTAGCTGACTTAACTACTTAGCTAGCTTACATAACTGGTTATCTTAACTAGTTAGCTAGCTGACCTAACTACCTGAATTAAATAGCTAGCTAACTATTTAACTAGCTGAATAACTAGCAGACCTGGCCGACTAGTTACCTGATTCAATGAGTTGACTTTCAAGTTGGCCCACGAGTTATCACAGTTAATTAGTTGGCAGGCTGGTTTCCTGACCTAACTACTCAGCCGACTATTTGGCTGACTAGTTGGCTGATCTAACTATTCGGTCGCCTAGATAGCAAAGCTAAATTCTTAGTTGACAATTTGGCTGACTATTAGGTTGATTGGTTAGCTGAAATAACTAGTTGTCCAGCTCGTCAGCTGACCACTTAGTTGACATAACTAGTTGGCCAGCGAGTTAGCCAACTGGTCAGTTGAATTAACTAGCTGGCTAGTGAGTGAGCCAACTGGTCAGCTGACTTAACTAGTTGGCTGGCGTGTGAGCTGACTGGTCAGCTGACTTCACTATTCGGCTGACGAGTGAGCTGACTGGTCAGAAGACTTAACTAGTCGACCAGCAATTGATCTGACAGGTGAGCTGACTTAACTAGTCAGCTGTCAAGTAAGCCGATGTGTGAGCTGATTTAACTACTCAGCCAGCCATCTAGCTGACCAGTGATCTGACTTAACAAATGGGCCAGCGAGCAAGACAACTAATTAACTGACGTGTTGGCCTGCAAACGAGCTGACAAGTAATTGACCTGTTGGTGGGCGAGCGAGCTGAGTAATTTGCTGACCGGATGGCAGGTGAGCAAGCCGACTAGTTAGCTGACATGATGGAAAGTGAGTAAGCAAACTAGTTATCTGATCAGCTGGATGAGTGGCTAACCAATTAGTTAGCTAAGTAATTAACTGATTTCCTAGCTGACATAACTAGCTAGCTGACTAGCTAGCTGGCTATCTAGCTGACATAACTAGCTGGCAAACAAGTTATCTAGCTGTCTAGCTAGCTGACTTAAGTAGCTAGTTAACTGACAATCTAACTGACTGGCTAGCTGACTGAACTGGCTAGCTGAGTAGAAACCTGACTAGCTAGATGACTTAACTAGCTAACAGAATAGTTAATTGAATTGCTAGCTGACTTAACTAACTAACTGGCTAGCTAGCTGTCTTTACTAGCTAACTAGCCAGTTGGTTAGCTAGCTGGCTAGCCAGCTGACATAACTAGCTAGCTACCTGCTTGGTTAGATGGCTAGCCAACTGGCTTACCTAGCTAGCTACCTGGCTTGATAGCCGGCTAGACAGCCAGATTTCTAGCTAGTGGGCTTACCAGCAGTCTAACCAGCTTGCTTAAATAGCCAGGCGGCTGGCTGGACAGTCGGATAGCAAGCGGGCTTAGCTAGCCAGCTGACCTGCTCATCAGCTGGCTAGCCAGCCTGCAGAACTAGCTGGCCACCTAGCTGACCAGCTGGCTAACCAGCTGGCTTAATTTGCCAGCCACCCAGATAGCCAGCCAGCTAACCAGCTAACTTAACTAGCTGACTTAAGTAGATAGCCATTTGGCTAGCAAGCTGGCTTAACTAGCTAGCCACCTAGCTAGCCAGTCGGTTAGCCAAGTCACTAAACTCGCTGACTTACCTAGCTAGCCAGCCGAGCCGCCAGCTGACTTCGTTATCTAGCTAGCTACCTCACAAGGTGGCTAGCCAGCTGACTTAACTAGCTGACTTAATCAGCTAGCCAGCTGGCTAGACAGCTGAATTAACTATGTAGTTACCTAGCTAGCCAGTTGGCTAGCCACTTGAATTATCTAGCTGACTTAACCAGCTAGCCAGCTGGCTAGGCAGCTGACTCAACTACCTGATTTAACTAGTTAACCAGGTGGCTAGCCAGCTTACTTAAATATCCGACATCCTTAGCTAGCCAAGTGACTAGCCAGTTGACTTAAATAGCTGGGTA